>NW_004444009.1:13031688-13033875 GCF_000243295.1 Trichechus manatus latirostris | reverse complement strand
CCCAGACACTACTCCCCAAGGTAGACTGTAGAACATTTTCTTTATAAACTGTGTTATGCCAGTTGAGCTAGATGTTCCCTGAGACAATGGTCCCCACAGCCCTCCACCCAGCAATTCGGTCCCTCAGGGAGTTTGGATGTCTATGGAGTTTCCACGACCCTTCTTGTACAAGTTGTGCTGGCTTCCCTAGTACTGCGTACTGTCTTACCCTTCACCGAAGTTACCACTTAATCTATTGTATATTTAGTGCTTCTCCCCCACCCCTCCCATTCCTCGTAACCAACAAAGATCGTTTCTTTTCATATGTAAATCTTTTCATGAGTTTTTACAGTAATGGTCTCATACAATATTTGTCCTTTTGTGATTGACTTATTTCACTCAGCATAGTGTCCTCCAGTTTCATCCATGTTATGAGATGCTTCACAGAGTCATCATTGTTCTTTATTGTTGGCTAATACTCCATTATGTTTACGTACCATTATTTGTTTATCCATTTATCTGTTGATGGGCATCTAGGTTGTTTACATCTTTTTCCTATTGTGAACAATGCTACAATGAACATGGGTGTGCATACATCTATTCGTGTGACTGCTCTTATTTCTCTAGGATATATTCCTAGGCGTGGGATTGCTGGATCATATGGTATTTCTATTTCTGGCTTTGTAAGGAAGGGGCATATCATTTTCCCAAATGGTTGTATCATTTTGCATTCCCACCAGCAGTGCATAAGAGTTCCGATCTCCCCGCAGCCTCTCCAACATTTCTTATTTCCAGTTTTTTTTATTTGTGCCAGTAATGCTGGGGTGAGATGGTATCTCATTGTGATTTTAATCTGCATTTCTCTAATGGCTAGCAATCGCAAGCATTTCCTCATATGTCTGTTGGACGCTTGAATGTCTTCTTTTGTGAAGTGTCTGTTCATTTCCTTTGCCTATTTTTTAATTGGATTATTTGTCTTTTTGTTGTAGAGGTGTTGGATTTTCCTGTAAATTTTAGAGATTAGACCTTTGTCTGACTTGTAATGTCCAAAATTTTTTTCCCAGTCTGTAGGTCCTCTTTTTACTCTTCTGGTGAAGTCTTTTGATGTGAGTAAGTGTTGAATTTTTAGAAGATCCCAGTTATCAAGCTTATCTTCTGGAGTTTGTGTGTTGTTGGTTATGGTTTGTATCCTGTTAATGCCGTGTATTTGGGCCTCTAGTGTTGATCCTATTTTTTTCTTCTATGAACTTTATCATTATTGGCTTTATATTTAGATCTTTGATCCATTTTTAACTAGTTTTTGTATATGGTGTGAAGTATGGGTCCTGTTTCATTTTTTTGCAGATGGAGATCCAGTTTTGCCAGCACTATTTGTTAAAAAAGACTGTCTGTTCCCCATTCGATGTACTTCGGGCCTTTGTTGAAGATCAGGTGACCATAGGTGGATGGATTTACATCTGAGTTCTCAATCCTGTTCATTGGTCAATGTATCTGTCGTTGTACCAGTACCAGGCTGTTTCGACTACTGTAGCTGTACAGTAAGTTCTGAGGTCAGGTAGTGTGAGTCCTACCTTATTCTTCTTCTTCAATAGTGCTTTACTTTTCTGGGGCCTCTTTCCTTTACATGTAAAGTTAATGACTAGTTTTTCCATCTCTTTAAAGAATGTTGTTGGTCTTTGGATTGGGATTGCATTCTATTTGTAAACTGCTTTGAGTAGAATTGTCGTTTTCACAATGTTGAGTCTCTCTATCCACGAGCATTGTATATTTTTCCATTTATGTAGATCTCTTTTGGTTTCTTGCAGTAGTGTTTTGTAGTTTTCTTTGTACAGGTCTTTTCCATCCCTGGTTAGATTTATTCCTAAGTATTTTTTTTTAGAGGCTATTTTAAATGGTATTGTTTTCCTGATTTCCTTTTCATTGTTCTCTTTATTGGTGAATAGGAATTCAACTGATTTTTGTATATTGATCTTGTATCCTGCTACTCTGCTGAATATTTCTATTAGTTCCAGTAGTTTTCTCATGGAGTCTTTTGGGTTTTCTACCTATATTCACAAATAAGGACAGTTTTACTTCTTCATTACCAATTTGGAAGCCCTTTATTTCTTTTTATTGCCTTATTGCTCTAGCTAGAACTTCCAGCACAATGTTAAATAGGAGTGGTGATAAAGGGCATCCTTGTCTTGTTCCTGTTCTCAAGGGGAATGT
>NW_004444009.1:13029930-13031432 GCF_000243295.1 Trichechus manatus latirostris | reverse complement strand
TGTCAACTTGGCTAGGTCATGACTCCCAGTATTGTATGATTGTGTACCATTTTGCCATCTGATGTGATTTCCCTATGTGTTGTATATTCTATCACCATGATGTAATAAGATGGATTAGTGGTAGTTATATTGATGAGATGTACAAGATTAGTGTGTATTAAGCCAATCTCTTTTGAGATATAAAAGACAGAAGCAAGCAGAGAGACATGGGCACGTCATACCACCAAGAAAGCAGCATCAGGAACAGAGCATGTCCTTTGTACTCGGGGTCCATGCACCTGAGAGGCTCCTTGACCAGGGGAAGATTGATGACAAGCACCTTCCTCCAGAGCCGACTGAGAGAGAAAGCCTTCCCTTGCAGCTGATACCCTGAATTTGTAGCCTACTAGACTGTGAGAGAATAAATTTCTCTTTGTTAAAGCCATCCACTTTTGGTATTTCTGTTATAGCAGCACTAGATAACTAAGACACATTTTATACCTATTTTACAGAGGATTTTTATCAGGAATGGGTGTTGGACTTTGTCAAATGCCTTTTCTGTGTCAATTGAGTTGATATGTGATTTTTTTCTTTACTTTTATTTATGTGGTGGATTACATTGATTGATTTTCTAAGGTTGAACCCTCCTTGCATAACTGGTATGAATCCTACTTGGTCGCGGTGTATTATTTTTTGATATGATGCTGAATTCTATTGGCTAGAAGTTTGTTGAGAATCTTTGCACCTATAATCATGAGATATATTAGTCTGTAATTTTCTTTTTTTGTGCTGTATTTGCCTGGTTTTGGTATCAGAGTTATGCTGGCTTCAGAGAATGAATTTGGAAGTATACATTCCTTTTCTATGTTCTGAAATAGTTTGAGTAGTACTGGTGTAAGCTCTTCTCTGAATGTTTGGTAGAATTCTCCAGTGAAGCCATCTAGGCATTTTTTTTTGTGGGAGTTTTTTTTATTACTTTTTCAGTCTCTTCTCTTGTCATGGGTCTGTTCAGATCTTTTACATCATTTTGTATTAGTGTGGGTAGGTAGTGTGTTTCTAGAAATTTATCAATTTTCTCTAGGTTTTCAAATCTGTTGGATTATAGTTTCTCATAACACTCTGTTATGATCTTTTTTATTTCAGTTGGGTCTGTTGTAATGTCCCTTATTTCATTTCTTATTTGGGTTATTTGCATCCTCTCCTGTTTTTCTTTTGGCAATTTGGCCAGTGGTTTGTCGATTTTGTTGATCCTTTCAAAGAACCAACTCTTGGTTTTTTTATTCTTTCAACTATTTTTCTATTCTCTGTTTCATTAATTTCTGCTCTGATCTTTATTACTTCCTTTCTTCTGGCGGATGTTGGCTTCTTTTGCTGTTCTCTTTCTATTTGTTCCAGTTGCATAGCTAATGTTTTCATTTTGTCCCTTTCTTCTTTTTTGATGTGTGCATCTATTGCTATAAATTAACCTCTGAATGCTGCCTTTGCTGTGTCCCAAAGGTTTTTGGTATGATGTGTTTTCATTC
>NW_004444009.1:13012226-13029082 GCF_000243295.1 Trichechus manatus latirostris | reverse complement strand
ATTATTGATAGGTGTGAGTTTATTGCTGTCATTTTATAGTGCTTTTTTTTGTGGTGCTGACGTTTTCTTTGTTCTTCTTACTCTCCTGTGCTGAATTCCTTTTGTTTGTGGATTTTTTTTTCATTTCTTTTTTTTTTTTTGTAAATTTTGTGTTTACTGAGACTTTGCTTTTCTTCTTTATTTTGATGAGTAGGTTTGTTAACTTTCTTTGTGATTACCTTGAGATTTACCTTTATTTTCCTAGGTTTGAACCAGTCTTTTATTACTTGGTATCGCCTTGCCTTCCTCACCATTTGAAAGTTCTATACCTACACCGTTTATTCCCTCTTTTATTGTTCTGACATTGTTGTCGTGTATATATTAACTTCTCCGGTTCCCTGTTGTAAATCTTTTAGTTTTGATTATTCCTTGAGAGTTCATTACCTAGGTTGGTATCTGACTGATGTGGTCTTGCATCCTAGATTCAGGCTGCCCTCTGATGTTGTTTGCTCTCAAACCAAAGGACTTCTTTTAATAATTCTTGTAAGTTTGGTTTGATTTTTACATACTCCCTTAATTTCTGTTTATCTAGAAATGTCCTAATTTTGCCATCAGATTTGAGTGAGAGTGTTGCAGGATATATTATTCTTGGTTGGAAATTTTTTTCTTTCAAGGTTTTACATATGTCTTCCCATTGCCTTCTTGTCCGTATGGTTTCTACCAAGTAATCTGAGCTTAGTCTTAATGTTTTGCCTCTGTATATGACTTTTTGTTTTTCTTGAGCTGCTCTTGGGATTTTTTCTTTGTCTTTGGTGTCTTCTGTTTCCTCCCCCTGTTCTGGAACTCAGATCATTCGCAAATTTTTGCTTTTGATTGTATCCCACATCATTCTATGGGTTCCTTCATTTTTCTTCATTGTTTTCTCTGATTTTTCCTCAAACAAAGTGGTATCCAAGTATTTGTCGTCAATTTTGCTAATCCTGTCTTCCATTGTTTCAAACCTGCTCCTCAGACTTTCTTTCTTTGTCTTTGGTTTTGGCAAGTGTGATTTTAATATGTTTTGGTGACTTTCTTTTGGGGTGTATCCTATATGGGTGTCTTAGTCATCTGGTGCTGCTATAACATTAATACCACAAGTGGACAGCTTTAACAAAAGAAGTTTATTCTCTCACAGTCCAGTAGGCTAGAGTCTGAATTCATGGTGCCAGGTCCAGGGGAAGGCTTTCTGTCTGTGTCAGCTCTGCAGGAAGGTCCTTGTGATGCATCAGTCTTTCCTTGGTCTGGGAGTATCTCAGTGCAGGAGCCTAAAGTCCCCAAAGGATGCGCTCTGCTCCCAGCACTGCTTTCTTGATGTATGAGGTCCCCATGTCTTTCTGCTCATTTCTCTCTTTTATATCTCAAAAGAGATTGGCTTAAACACTAATCTTGTACATCTCATCAAGACAACTGCCACTAATCTATCTCATTACTATGATTAGTGATATCATTTACAACATATAGGGAAATTGCATCAGATGACAAAATGGTAGAGAATCATACAATACTGGGAATCATGACCTAGCCAAGTTGACAGATATTTTGGGGGAACACAGTTCAATCTATGACATTCCACCCTTTGGCCCCCCAAAATTCATGTCCTTACCACATGTAAACCATATTCACACCATCATATCACAGGAAAAGTCTTAAATCAACTCCAAGTCCAAAATCCAAAAAATTCTTCCTTATCTGTGAAATCTAAAATACAAATTATCTGCTTCCAAAGGTACAATGGCAGAACGAGCACAAGCTAGATATTTCCATTACAAATGGGAGAAATTGGAGGGAAAGAAGCATAACAGGCACCAAGCAAGTCAGCAGAACACATTACATTAGCCCTCAAGGCTTGAAAATAATCCTCTGTTCTCTGAGACAATTTACACAATGGTCCTGCTCCCCAGACTCCAGGTATTGGCTACACTCTCTGGATTCTGACTGGAGGCCCCTCGGCCCTGGGCTTCAGCTGTACCTTCCAGGCCCACTGGGATGGCAACTCTGCTCACCTTGCTTTAGGCGCACCATTGTCCTAATCCATATGAGTGGCGACTCCACCCTTAGAAACACCAGAGGCCCTTGCTCCACCTTTTGAAACTCCAGCAGTCCTGGCCATACCGTTTCAGATTGGGGAAGCTTGGCTTCCTCTGTTCCTTGTCTCTTTAGCTTCTGCTTCCTGATTCCCTGGCCTCTTAGCCCTCAGGCCTCACACCTGCATCTGCCCTGCTGGGGCAAGTGCTCCAAAGCTCCGTAGCTCCATTGATAAGTGCCCAGAGGCACCTCACTCTGCCAGGAAGCCTCCTGTGCACAGGCACTCAGCTCTCTCACTCCATGTGTCAGCTCCAACGCTGTCTGGTGATGGTCTCTTGGTTCTGCTGATGCAAGTCCTCTATTCATTCACAGTTTCAAAACCACTTCCACATTTCAGGTATCTGTTAGAGTAGCACTCCACTATTTGTACCAGAATCTGTCTTTGTTATCTAGTGCTGCTATAACAAAAATACCATAAGTAGATGGTTTTAATAAAGAGACGTTTATTCTCTCACAGTATAGTAGGCTAGAGTCCAAATTCAGGGCACCGGCTCCAGGGGAAGGCTTTCTCTCTCTGTCAGCTCTGGAGGAAGGTCCTTGTGATTCATCAGTCTTCCTTTGGTCTGGGAGCATCTTAGTGGAAGAACCGCAGGTCCAAAAGATGCACTCTGCTCCCAGCATTGCTTTCTTAGTGGTGTGAGGTCCCCATGTCTCTCTGCATGCTTCTCTCTTTTATCTCAAAAGATATTGGCTTAAACACTATCTAATCTTGTAGATCTCATCAAGATAACTGCCACTAATCCATCTCATTGCATCATAGTGATAGGATTTACAACACAAAGGGGAATCACATCAGATGACAAAATGGTAGACACTCATACAATACTGAGAATCTTGACCTAGGCAAATTGACATATTTTTGAGGGACACAATTGAATCCATGACAATGGGGTTCACTGAGCTTCTTCGATGGTCAGATTTTCATCTTTCATGATATTTGGGGAGATTTCTACCGGCAAATCTTTAACAATCCTCTCTGTGTTTTCCATTCCCTCTGCCCTCCCTCATCTGGAATTCTGGTCATGTGTAAATTTTTGTACTTGATTTTGTTTTACGTAATTCTTAGGTTTTCTTCATTCTTTAATTTTTCCTCAAATAAAGTGGCATCCATGGATTTGTCTTCAACCTTGCTCATTCTATCTTCTATTGTTTCACATTTGCTCTTAAATCCTTCTATTGAGTTATCCATTTCTGAAATTTTGTTATTTATCTTTTGGATTTCTAGTTGCTGTTTTTGTATGATTTCTAATTTTTTATTCTGAAGGTTTGTTCTTGTATTATTTTCCTGAATTTTTCTATTGCTTTGTCTGTGTTTTCCTTGATTTTTATTATGTTTTCATTGTTTTTGTCTGTGTTTCCATGATGTTGTCTATTTTTTCCTTGGTCCTGTCTGTGCTTTCCTTAATCTCTTTCCCAATCTCTTGGAGATCCCTAAGTATTAGTCTTTTGAATTCCATATCAGGTAGTTCCAATGCCTTTTCTTCTACTGGACCGTCATCTGAGTCTCTATTTTGGTCACTTGCTGGGCCATCTTGTCCTATTTTTTTAATATATTTTGATATTGTCTGCTGTCTCCGAGACATTAAGGTACTGTTTTCTTTATTTATTGATTGTATGTTTGTTTGTTTTCATCCTGCTTTTTTCTTTTGATATGTCAGGGTGCGGGGGCCAGGTCTTGTTTCGTTTCTTGCTTGTCTGTGGGCATGATAGCTTTCACCACCTTGTCCATGTGGGCAGGGCAGCAACAGGCAGGGCAAGTCCACTTTACTATACACTGGTTTTACAAAGTTGCTGACAGCTGACTGGACAGGTGCTGTCTGCCTCCTGATGTTGGTCCATCAGTGTGTGAGTGTTCACAGCCCCTTACCAGATAGTCAGGGAGTGCTACGGGCTCACTTCCCACCATTGAGCAGCTAGTCAAGTGGCAGGAGCTTGGAAGCAGTGGCAGGCCTGAATGCTGGAGACACTCTAGCCATGGTGGCAGAGCAGGGGCCAGTGGGAAAGGGAGGTGGTGTATGGGGCTAGGTGGAGGGGAAGAAATAGAACATAAAAAGAGAAAAAAGAAAGAAAATTGGTGGCATGGTGGGTGCCTCCCAGTATAGGCTGAGGTACCTGGGGGCCAGTTGGAAGGGAGGAGAGGTGATGTACTGGGCTAGGATGGAGGAAGAAAGAAAAGGAAGAAAAGAAAGAAAAAAAATTGGTGGCATGGTGGGGGCTGTGGGTGGGGGTGGAACAGACCCCATGTAGTGGTGGACCAGTGTGTGGGTGGCTTTCTAGCCGTGGAGGCATGGTGAAGCCTAGTGGGAAGGAAGGGAGGTAGTGTACAGGGTTAGGTGGGAAGGAGAAAGAAAGTAAAAATAAATATAAAAAACTGCCTTGCAGCAGGAGTTGGTGGGTGAGGATGTGGCAGACCCAGGATGGAAGCAGACAGCTGGCTCTCTAGCCACAATGGCGTGATGGGGTCTGGGAGCAGAGTGGATTGGTGACGTACAAGGCTTAGTGGGAGGGAGAAAGAAAAGGAAGAAAGAGAAAAGAAATAATAATAGAATAAAAATTAATTTAAAATACTGATTGCATGGTGGGGGCTGGTAAGTGGGGGTAGGGGTGACCCAAAGGCAGATTGGAAGGGAGGGGAAATGACGTATAGCGCTAGGTGGGAGAAAGAAAATAAAAGCAAAAAAAAAAAAAAGGCTGTGCAGTGGGAGCCAGCAGGTCAGAGTGGGGTGGACCCAGGGAGGCAGAGGGCCTGTGGCTCTGTAGCCAAATGGCACAGCATGGCCTATTGGGAAGGGGTTGGAGTGGCATATGGGGCAGAAGGGTGAAGCTCCTGTTGGGAGCTTCGTGAAGTTGCCTTCCCTTACTCCCTGTCTGGATTTCTTGCTCACTGTCTACTAAGATGGCGATGCTGTGCCATGTTAGTTGGCAGGGGACCTCCATACCATCTCTCTCCTCATTCTCTCTTTTCTGTCAAGTTCTTCTTCCATTGGGTGTTTGATCTAGTTCTTTATCCCTTCATTTGATGTTTAGGGTTCTAGGATTGATGTTTTTATCTGTTTTACTTAGTTTTTCAGGGCTTTGCTGTAGAACGTCATCATGGTGCATCTGTCTACAGTGCCATACTGGCTCTGCCTCTGCCAAATACACTTTATATCTCCTATGTGGTGAATATTATACCCTTGTTACAGGTGAGGAAAATGGGACCTTGTGAGGTTAGATAACTTGCCCCGGATCATGTAGGTGGTAAGTAGCAGAGCTCATTTTTAAAGTTAAGCCTTTCTGGCTCCTTTTCACCACAATGCTGTCTCCCAGAAAGCAATGTCACAATGACTTAAAGGGTCACTTCTAGGGTGGGGCTGTTGCTTAGCAGCCAGTCTTAGTCACACCCTTTATTGTCTTAGCTAAAGTTCATATATAAGGGTAGGGAGTCATGGAGGCAGTACTTGAGAGAGCCAAGTTAATTACAAGTTCATCTGAGGACCTGCTCTGGTCCAGAGCTCATCGGAAATCTACAAAGTCTACGCCGCCTGGTCTACCAACAAGGAATCTGCAGACCACAAAAAGCTCAACATTGGTAAAATTGTTTGCCCAGCCATTCCTTTGGGACTTTGCAAATGGTAATCATGTTCTTGAACTCTAATTCATGTATAGACATTCATCCCTTCACTACTGAAGTCAAAGGGGAAAGAGGTGGAGTCAGGACCAGATTAACAAGTAAGCAAGGTACACACCAGCTTATTTGTGTCTACTTACTAATCATCTTTGATGTGGTTAAAAAAAAAAAAACAGATGAAATTTTTCACTACAGATTAGTAAGAACGCACAAGTAAGCCCATGTGTACCTTTCTTATTGGGTAATCCAGCCCTGGGTGGGGTAGGGACAAAATTACACAAAGGTCCTGATTTAGGATGGGGATAGGGAGAGGGCTCCACTCACTGACCCACGAGCCTTGGCAAGGGGCAGTACCCATTCAGATGAAGGGGCACAATTTTTTTTTATTGTTATTGAAATATACACAGCAAAACATATACCAATTCAACAATTTCTACATGTACAATACAGTGACATTGATTACATTCTCACCCTCCTTTTCCGATTTGTTCCTCCCTTATTGATATAAACTCAATTCTCCCTAACCTTCCTATCTTACCTGTCAAGTTGCCATTAATTTGACAAAGGAGCACCATTTTTTATTTGCACAAAGGTGCATTTGGAGCTAGCTGCAGCCCTGGGCATGGAGATGATAGACTAGAAGTGCATTAACATTTGTTGAATGTCAATTATAGGTTAGTCACTCACTGTGCCAAGTTTGTCCCTATGTTATCTCCTAAATTCTCATGCTGGCCCTAGAGGAGGAAGAAAATGATTAACTCCATCATATAGATGAACCAAGGCTTACGTAGTTTAAGTAATTTCCACAAGGTCATGGTAGCTAGTAAACGACAAACCAGTATTAGTGGAAAATCGGTTCTGAGGGGCTTCAAAACTTGTGCTCATTCTTCTACCACCAGGTGGGAGTACCTGGTATTTAAGAAAGTCTAGAAGGTGGGATTTAGAAAGTATTTTCCTCATCTCTTTAGACACATTCATCCTCCAGCAGGATCTCTATCCTCTGGATCAGGGGTTCTCAACCTTATTCAGATCCAAGGCCTGCTCTGAGTAATTGTTTGGTTATACCCCCTTTATTGTCCTAAAATTAAATTCATGGATAATACAATCTACCAGTTCAGTATAATGCTATAACTGTAATATAAAGGCAAAAAATAATTCGTAATAAAGTAATCTGTATTTAATATGAAAATGCCAGTTACGACTATTTTAGAAGACAATGAAGTAACCAAGTTCTTGCACCATATAATGTATAAGTTTAGAATTAAGAGAAGGTCAAAAGTCATATCACAAAAGCAATTCAGGAAAATAGTAGAGCAGAGTTATAAGTAGACACCAGAACAAAAATTAGTGTTACTGTATTTGGACTGCTGATATTTTGTTTAGGATTTTTCCATCTATATTCACGAGAGAGATTGGCCTGTATTTTTCTTTCTTGTAATGTCAAGTATTGTCATTACAGTTTTACTAGTCTTATAGAATAAACTGGGAAAAGTTCTCTCTTTTTATGTTAACTTGAATAGTTTATATAGGTTGGTGTTATTTCTTCTTTAAATATTTGGTAGAACTCTCTGGTGAAGCCATCTAGGTCTATAATCTTCTCTGTGAGAAGATTTTAAGAAGACATTAGAGATCCTATACTCTGTATTAGAACAGTTTTGATGTTATACACTTTTCTAGCAATGTATCCATTTCATCTAAACTTTTAAATCTATTGAATATGGTGTTTGATGATTTCCATTTCATATAAAATTTTTAATGTCTGTAGAATCTGTCCTCTTTCCTTTCTCAGACTGGCAGTTTGTGCCTTCTCTCATTTTCCCCTAATCACCCTTCTCAGGGATTTACCAGTTTTATTTGTGCACTTAAAGAACCAACTTTGGCTCTGATGATTCTCTTCCTTATATATTTATTTTTTCTTTCATAAATATCTATACATGCTTTTCTTATTACCCCCCTTTTACTTTTTTTAGGTTTAATTTAAAATTTTCCCCTAATTTCTTGAGATGGGTGCTTAGATTAATTATTGTTTTCGGGTTTTCTTTTTTTCTAATACCTGCATTTAATGTTACAAGTTTCCATCTACTCATGGTTTTGGCTACAATGCACACATATATCATGTTTTCTATATTACTCAGTTAAAATACTTTCTAACTTTTTATCCTTTTGTTATTGATTTTTAGCTTATCTTCATTAAGGTCGAAGAACATATTCTGTATGACTGAGATTTCAATCCTCTGAAATTTGTTAAATCTTTCTTTTATGGCTCAGCACATGGTCAGTTTTGTTAAATGTTTCATGTGACTTAAAAATATTATGTATTTTGCAGCTAGTCAATGCAATGTTCTATGTATGTCAATTTAGTCAAGTTTGTTAGTAGTGTTGGTCAAATCTTCTAAATCCTTACTGATTATTTTTTTGTCTGCTTATTCTATCAGCTACTCAGAGTGGTGTATTAAAATTTTCCATTATGAATGGTTTCTTTCTCATTTTATTCCATCATTTTTTGCTTAATATATTCTGAGGCCATGTTGTTATAGAGGTACACATTCATCTAAAAATATTACAGCTTCCAGGGGTATTGACCTTTTTATTGATTTAAAATATCCCTATCTTTAGTAATGCCTCTTTTGTCTGTTATTAGTAAAGATGCATTGCTTTCTTTTTGTTAGTCTTAGTATGGAATTATATTTTCCATCCCTTCACTGTTATTTCTGTCAACACTTGGGGATACAATTACATTGTCTCCGGATTCTATTGTTTCTATTGAAAAGTCATCCGTCAGGCTTATTGTTGTTTCTTTGACAGTAATATGCCTTTTTACATCTGGCTATTTTCAAGATTTTCTCTGGTTTTTTTTTTTTTTTTTTTTTTTTGGTTTTCATCAGCTTTACTATGATATACCCAAGTGATGTCTGCTTTGTATTTACTTTGCTTGGGATTGCAGTATTTGTTTAATCTCTGGTTCAATATTTTTCTTCAGTTCTGAAATATTTGCAGCCATTATTTCTTCGGTTCTTACGTCTTCCACAATCTCTCTCTTTCCACTCCTCTGGGTCTCTGAATATATGTGCATTAGATTTTTTTATTGTTTCTTATCTGTCTTTCACTCTTTTCTATATTTTCTATTCTTTGGCCTCTCCAAGCTTCAGTATGGACATTTTATTCTGATTCATTTCCTATTTCATTCATTCATTTTTCAGCTTTTCTAATCTGGTAAACCCATGCATTGAGTTCTTATTTTCAGGTATAATCCTTTTTATTTCTAAAATTTGTGTTCGATTCTTTCTTATTGCTTCTAAAATTCACCATCTTGTCATTTAATTTCTTGAATATAATAATCAGTTTTATCCTCTGTGATGAATTATTTTTATTTAATTCAATAAATTTTTTAATGAGACAAAATCCATTTAGAACATTACCAAAAAAACCAAACACATTGCTGTCGAGTCGATTCCGACTCATAGTGACCCTGTAGGACAGAGGAGAACTGCCGGATCAGGTTTCCAAGGAGCGGCTGGTAGATTCAAACTCCCGACCTTTTGGTTAGCAGCAGAGCTCTTTAACCACTGCGCCACCATGTTTCTGAGATTACCAAAAAGTCGATTTATTTATTCCCATTCAATTAGACTACTGCAACAGAGCAAATGTCTCCCTGGATTAATAATTCTTAGAATCACACAATGTTTCATGAATTGGCCTCAGAGACGGAGACAGTAACGTAAGGAAGGCAGCTAACTGTCTCATAAAGCTGTAACATTCTCCATAAACATCTGGCATCCTCTCAACGTTTTAACTAAGGTCAGAAATGTACATGATGGGAACTGCTGAATTCTTTACTTCGGTCTTGGTCAACAGCGGCTACAATATAAAAGCTTGGCTAAGCACTCCTCTGTTCTGAACAGTCTCCTGCATAGGTTCCTTTGTGCATTGTCGTCATTCAAATATTGGATTCTTGATAATCCTTACCGCTACCTGAAATTCTGGCTTACTGTCTCATTTTTTACCATTCTGTAATTTGTTATACAGGGGATACATTTGGCATATAGAGGTCCATCTTTGGTTGTACTAAATTCAAATTGGCTTTAATTAAAAGTTGATAAAGTTGGCATCAGTCAGGATGTATGCGGGCCCAGTTGTGTGTTAAATTGTTTGGATGAACAGGAAGGTTAACGGGAGATTTCACTTTCCTTGAGTATACTGAGATCTTTCTTCACTTTCTTTTTAGGGTCTGGCCTTTTTCTTTTATCCTCTCATATTAGAAGCCAAGAATCTGCTTAATGGTCACATATTTCCTTACTTTGCTTCTCTATGTTCACTCGCCAGTCTTGTTGCTTCTTCCAGAATCTCAAACCAATTATACTTGAAGTCCAATCTCTGGATTTCCTTTGAGTCTATTTCTATTGTTTTTGTATAAGTGGTTATTTAAATATTATTTATTATTTTTTATTGAATGCCAAATATTTGGTACAGAAAAATTATAAAAATCAGTTGAGACTCTGGATGATATTATCTTCAGAGATATTTCCTTTCGTTTCTGGCATGCAGTAAGGGTAGAAGCAGATCACCGTAACGCAATTGCGTACTGAAATGCTGCAAAGCTGGACTGCAGGGTTTTTTGAGAGTTGCTCTATTTCTTGTTTACCTTTATTCCTAAGGTTTATCCTTTTGGAGTCCCAGCTGAAAGCTCAGGATGTTTTCTAGCCCCTCCCCTTCCATGGTCAGACTAATTTTTGTTCCTCGGCTCTCAGAGACTGTCCAAAGTTCTGCTCAAATCCTCTACTTCTCAACCAGGTTTTTAATTAGCAAATGTTCACAGGGAGCAGTGGCACCAACTGTTAGACTCACTACTTTGGGCTCCTCTACCTGAGATATTGGCCTTGCAGTCCTTTCTTCCTTGTTATAGCTCTGATGTCTCTAAACATATATATTTTTTTATTTAGTTAGTTCAGCTTTTGTAGCTATTCTCAGCCAGAGGATTAGTCTGAAGCCAGCCAGCCTATCATTGCTGGAATGGGTTCCCATATTTTCAAAGTACTATGTAAGATGTTTCGTGTCACTAATCACGTAAACGTTATTTTCAAAAACACTCTGGGTGCCTAGAAATATTAATATTACCTAAATATTAATGAAAGCAAAAATTATCAATTATTATCGATATCCCTCCTCATTTATTATCAGTATTATTACAATTATATTTTTAGTAGATAGAATGCTTGGAGTTAATTATACAGTAATTTTGAGAGCATATCTTTAGTCTATTTAAGTTTTGCTCTTCATAATGACCTCCTATATTACTGAACTTTCTGCATTATTTTTTATAAAATTTTTTTCAACGTCCAGCAGGGCATTTGAATGTTATATGGGACACAGGACAATTTACTGTGTGTGACTGGGCAATGCAAAGCAGGATGTCCAGTACCCCTGGTCCGCTGAACAGAAGCATCCCCCAATAATTTTTAATAAGCAAAAATGTTTCCACACACTTCCAATATACCCTCTAGGGCTCAGTATCACCTCTGTTGGAAGTCAGATGTACAAAATCATCCCTGAAGATAGTTCTAGTTGCGTCCCACACCGGGACAACTCCTAAAGCCATCCTAAAATCTAGTAAAAAGTCCAGGAAAAGGTAAAGAAGTCAATACATGCCCTGAGGGTTCTTCTTGGGTCAGGATGGGGGTGCTCGGGAGCTGACTGGATATTATCTTCAGTAATAACAACCTATTGTCAACGACCAAGTACCAAGCACTGAATTGTTTTAATCCTGTTATCTTAGTTAACCCTATAACCTTAGAGTCAATTCTGACTGTGTTGCACAGTAGAACTGTGCCACAGGGTTTTCATGACTGTGACCTTACAGAAATAGATCACCAGGCCTTTCTCTGAAGGCACCTCTAGGTGGGTTTGAACAACCAACCTTCCAGGTAGTTTGTGCCACCCAGGGACTCCTTGAAAAACCGTATAGAGAAAAATTACTATTCCCAATTTAGAGATTAGGAAACTGAGGTTTAGGGCTTTAAGTGACTGGCAAAGATTTTAAACCTATTAAGCAACTTCTGCGATGCCCAAGGCCTCCAGCCCTTTACAGACCTTTTGTCCCCCATCCCCCAAAGAACCAGGTAACTAGATTGGAATGGCTTAAAGAAAAAATGGACCTGTTGTGAGCCACGGAGTCGATTCAGACTCAGAGTGACCCTGTAGTACAGGGCAGAACTGCCTCATAGAGTTTCCTAGGCTGAAATCTTTACTGGAGCAGATCACCAGGTCTTTTCTCCCGCAGAGGAGCTGGTGGATTCCAACAGCAGGCCTTTAGGTTAGCAGCAGACCTGCTATAACCATTGCACCAGCAGGCCTCCTTCCAAAATGGGTCTAAGAGAATCTAGTACCATAGCTGGAGTCCCTGGGCGGCGAAAGGGTGGTGGCTGGAGTCCACCCAGAGGCACCTCAGTGATCTACTTCCGAAAAATCAGCCACTGAAACCCCTATGGATCACAGTTCTACTCTGACACACTTGGGATGCCATGAGTCGGAGTCCACTCTTGGCAACTGGTTTAATACAGGGATATTTATCCTCTCCGTCCCCCTCCCTTCCCAAACCCCTCCCCATTGGTCTTGCTCTGAGAGTCGCCCAAGGAGCCCACCCAGATACACCATCACTGCAGCGGCTGCGTTTTCCCCTCCTAGATCCTAGCAGCCCTGTCTTGGGGCACTCTGTCCCTCCACAACAGCGCATTCCCAGAAGCCAGTTTCCAAAGCCCTTCTGTCCACCCTCCCACCCGGTAGCCTGTACAGCCGCGGATCCAACAACTTTCGTCAGCCCAGTCGCAGAGTTTACAATTGCCTTGATGCCCCGCCCCAGTGGGCGAGTCCCCGCCCCAATGGTGCCTCCTCGAGCGCCCCGACTTGCTGCGCAGGCGCGCTCAAAGTCCGCTGCTGAGGGGTTGCGCCCGACGCCCCTACGTTCCCTTGGCAACGCAGTACACTAGTGCTAGCCCGAGAGGCGCGTGCACGATGTGCTTCAGCTTCGGCGAGGCGGGTGAGGCAGGCCTTGGCAGAGGAGTCCTATGTAGAGGGGAGGAGAACGAGAAAGCGGGGAAGCTGGGAAAGACAAAGGGGAAGGAAATGCAGTTCGCCCTCCTCCATGGAGTTGGTTCTGGTTTTTGTTAACAGCACGGTCGGGCCCTGTCCTCTGTGCCGCATTCCCCCACACACCACCCTCTGCCCCGCAACGCGCACACATAGACCGAGGTGCCTTCCCTCACGTAGAGTTTCTCCTCTTTCTTGATCTTCAGAATCGCTGATTAACTATTCCTTTGGAACATGTCAGCAGAGGAAAGTCTTTCCTTGTTACAATCCCCCAGACTTAATGGGGAACAAGTTTCTCCCTCTGAGGGGAGTTCCTCACAGAGGGCCTGGATGTTACGTGACAGAAGACGTGAGTATTCACCTCCCCTTAGATGGGTCTCAGTTCCTGGGCTGTCTAAAGACACTCAAGTTTCATGGAAGAAAAACTCCATGGGATTTGTGATCTTCAGAGTCCCCAACATGAGTAGGTGCCTCGAACTCCTACAACCAGTTGTCCGGGCCAGTGCCAGAGAGTCAGTGACCCTTGCTCCCCTCTTCCTGCCTCACCAAACGCAAGCCTTTGCCTTATAGAGTCCCCAAAATAGTCCCCACTCCATTCACACCTCCAAAGACCTGTGAGCCAATGCCAATTGCCCTCCCTCCCATTAGTCCAAACCTAGACTGTTGATATGCAGGACGGTAGGTTTATGAAATAGCAATATAATCTGGCTGACAGATGCATTAGAGTACATTCACCTCTGTGGGGCTCAGAGGACAGGATTCATAGGAATGCATAGTAATGTTGTTTACTCTACCTACCCAGCCCTATTCTCCTTGCAAAGTCACCTGTGTTACTTAAGTAATTGCGTGGTGTGGTGCTGGTGTATTGACCTCGAAGGCACCAAAACAAGGAAGAAAGAGCAATTTCTTGCAGAGAAGGTTCAGATAGGAGCATTCCGAGTTCCACTAAATGATGACTGTGATGTTCTCTGACTGTTTGATTTTGTTTCTTTTTATGTATTCCACCTGAAGAAATATGGCATGGCGTACAACCTCACTAAGATCCCAACCAGTAAAAAAGGATATGCTTTTGGAGCCAGAACGAGCTTGAGGTTTCAACCAATCAAGGTTAGAAATAGCTGAGCATACACAGATTTTGGTGTGGCCCTCTATTGTCTGTATTTGTAATGGAGAGAAAAGGGCATAGAGGGGTAGGTTGCCTAAAAGAATATGCCCTGAAATTCAAGAAAAATAGGCATTTAGGCAAAAGCTATTAAGGAAGAAGCCTACCTGAAATGTTTGGACATTCACATTGCCAGTGAGTGTCTGAGTAAACTGGGGAGACCAGAAAATAATTCATGGGAAGAAATCAACCCAAGACAGGGCTTTGGTGCTGAGAGACACCTGAGGTAAAAATACTAGAAGCTGTGTTTCCATCAAATTATCTTGTCAGTTAGAAAACAAATTCCGACTTGTCCACACTTCTGTGCAAGTGAGTGTCAAGTCTGAAAGTAGTCAGTATAGGATCCTAAAGGTCCCTAGGTGACGCAAACTGTTTGCACTTGACTGCTAACCTAAAGGCTGGCAGTTCGAACCTACCCAACAGTGCCACAGAAGAAAGGCCTGGTGATCTACTTTCGTAAAAATTACGGCCAAGAAAACTGTATGGGGGGCAGTTCTGCTCTGTAGTACATAGGATTGCATCTATTGGACAATATCCTGACACTTCAAGTTGAAGGAGTGGGGCTGCAGGAGTGCTGGCTCTAAAAATCTCTAAGTGAGGCAGTGGGGCTGCAACCTCCCGCCTCCCCCCAGTAGTGGCTGCAAGTAGTTAGTTGCCTTGGCAGTCTGCCCACCCTGGGTTTATTTCTACATCCTAAGCGTTATATGGAGCCCTGGTGGTGCCATGGTTAAGACCCTGGCTGCTAACCAAAAGGTTGGCAGTTCAAATCCACCAGCTGCTCCTTGGAAACCCTATGGGGCACTTCTGCTCTGTCCTGTAGGGTTGCTATGAGTCAGAATCGACTTGACGGCAATGTATTTGGTTTGTTTTTTTTAAGCATTATATATCTTTAGGTAACTGAACCATACCCATATCTTGGTTTTCCACCTACTGTATGCCTATTTCTTTCTATAGCTTGAGGTGGCTGAACCGTGGTTGATTCATGAACAGGAAGAGAATTATTCCAATTTCTCCATCTAGAAGGCTCTATGTGTGTATATATCACCCTCTAACACGATCTTGATCTTTTTCTTGGAAACAGAATATAACACCTTACCCAGGCATGTACCAGAAAGTACCGTCTCCAGAGGAAAAACATAAACAATCTTATGCTCCATTTAATACCATGTTGCCTCGATGTAGGAAGTGCGATTCAAGAAAGGATTTTTATCCTGGGTATGTCTCCTATTTTTCTGGTGCATTTGAAGAAAAAGCAATAGGAAAAGAGGTACAGAAAAGGGGCTACATCCAAACCACTCCAGCTAAATAAGAAACCACTCTGTCTTTGAAATTTACCCTTTTGCCTCCCAGTTCTCTGCCATTGTAGAATTGTAGAATCATAGTCATTCATTCAATAAGTATTTATTAATATGCCAAGTATTTTTGTAGGTTCCAGAGATTTAGCAATAAACCCATTACACAAGGTTCCTGATTTCCTGGAGTTTACATTCTGGAGACCAGAACGTAATAAGAGAAGGAAATAACAAGAAAATATCAATGGTAATAAGGAGAATGACCGTATCATTTATTAGGCAAGCTGGGGACACTTCTGGGAGTGAAAGGGGGTCTTGTTAATAATTATGGTAAGACATTAGCTGCAAGCTCAGATTGCCAGGAGACAAACCAGGAAGTATGGAGACCTGGTGTGATGTGCTATGAAGAAAAGGAAACAGAGTGATGATAGGACAAGGAGTGACAGGGTGGAGGCCGCTTTAGTGAGGATTGCCATTGCCGAGATAGGTCTCTTTGAGGAAATGCGGTTTGATTCTAGCCCTGAGTGACAAGCATGAGCCAGCCCTGTGAAGATCTGGGGAGAGAGCTTTCCAAGCAAAAGGCACAGCAGGTGCAAAGGCCATAAACTGTGAAGGAATTTGGTGTGAAGAAGAAAAGAGACAGCTAGTATGGTTAGAGTATAGTGAGCAAGGAGGAAATGAGTTCAGAGAAGGAGGCCGGGAATAGATTATGTAGGCCTTGCAGGCCATGGGATTTAATCTAAATGCTTTAGGAAGCCACTCGAGATTTATGGAATTGTAGGGCAAAGGGTTGTCTGTCTTTTACTGATGAAAAATCCAAGTATCAGAGAGTGAATGTAACTTTCTCAAGGTTGCGTTAAGGAAGTGGGAGTGTTGAATCTTGACCCCCGTGTCCACTCTTTCCTCCACACTAAAAAGTGTTCACTAAAAGACAAAGTGTTATGAACAAAGACAATTGTAAAATAAACCCATCATTAAGAACATTGAACTGGGTCTACTTTGCTATCCCCTGGAGAAACTTTTTTTATTGCTGATAGATTAAATTATTGGAGCACTTTTATCCTCAATTTCAAATCATGAGCAGTACTAATTCATCACTGTTATACACCTCTTTCATCATCTGCCACTTCTCACTTCTGGTCTTTCAGCTAAGGATATGAGTTGCAGAAATATTTTTTAAACTAAAGGTCAGTCTTTACCCTAGCTGAATGTCAAGACTGGATACCTTTAACAACTGATTAGAAATACACTAACAGGCAAAGGAACCCCCATACTTGCCCAACGTTAAAAAGCTAATCCCAAGAATTCGGGGATAGCTATGGTAATTGTGGAGTTGGTGTATGGATATTAACTCATTAGACATGGTGTTTTATATTTTTATTTCTAGCCCTGGCACATACAACCCAGAAATGAAGCCACCCCGAAAAATTGCTTGGCCAATGAAATTTGGATCTCCAGACTGGGCTCAGGTTCCATGTCTACAGAAAAGAACCTTAAAAACAGAGGTAACATCCCCCTTCTGTTTTTCTCCGTTCCATAGTCTCTCATCTGTCCATTCCAACGGAAAGCTCCCCTAGCATTCTTTTATGTTTGTATGTTGTTTTGC
>NW_004444009.1:12979305-13010351 GCF_000243295.1 Trichechus manatus latirostris | reverse complement strand
AAAAAAAAAAAAAAAACAGAGGTAATAAGATTGGATATCAGGGGTGTGGCGGTGGTTCAGTGGTAGAATTCTCACCTTCCATGCGGGAGACCTTCATTCATTTCCCAGCGAATGCACCTCAAGTGCAGCCACCACCTGTCTGTCAGTGGGAGTTTGCATGTTGCTATGATAGTGAATGGGGCCCTGGTGGCTCAGTTGTTAAGCATTTGGCTGCTAACCAAAAGGTCCACAGTTCGAATCCACCAGCCGCTCCTTGGAAACCCTATGGGGCAGGCAGTTCTACTCTGCCCTATAGACTCGCTATGAGTCGGAATTGACGGCATTGGGTTTTTATGATAGTGAACAGGTTTCAACAGAGCGTCCAGACTAACAAGAAAGGCTTGGTGTTCTACTTCCAAAAAATCAGCCAATAAAAACCCAAAGGATCATAATGATCTGATCCTGTTGTTCATGGGCTCCCCACGAGTTAGGGACTGACTCGATGGCAACTAACAACAAGAACAGAGCATTTTATCTAGTATTTTCACATGTATTAGGGATTCTTAACCAGGAATCTGTGGATGAGCTTCAGAAGTCCTTAAACCCTTAAAATTATATGCAGAATTTTATATGTATATGCATATGGAAATCTTTTTAGATAGTTACATGGTTTCATCAGATTTTTAAAGGTGTGTATGACATAACGAGAGCCCTGATGGCGCAGTGGTTAAGAGCTTGGCTGCTAACCAAAAAGGTCAGCAGTCCAAATCCACCAGCCGCTCCTTGAAAGCCCTATGGCACAGTTCCACTCTGTCCCGTAGGGTTGCTATGAGTCATAATGGGATTTGGTTTTGCTTTTATGACATAATGAAGGTCACATTTGTTTATTTGAGCTTTAAAAAGTCTTCTGTGGTAGACAGAGGAGAATCATCCCTATATGATAGAGGAAGAAACTGAAGCTCAGATGGATTAAGTGACTTGTGGAGGTTGCATAGTTCAAATTCAGATCTTGTGGTTCCTAATCCAGTGCTCTTTCCATCACATCCCTAGAGTATTAGATCATCAAGGAGCTGTAGAGCATTCTGGTTAACAGGATGGATTCTGGTGACAAACTGCCTGTATTTACTAGCTCCAGTATTTACTTGCTGTGTAATATTGAGCAAGCCCCTTAATTTTGTGAAGCCTCAGTTTTCCTGTCTGTAAAATGGGTATAATACAATCTACCTGATAAAATTGTGAAAATGAATTGAGATAACATAGTACCTCATATATCAGTGCTCAATCCATGCTAGCTATCATAATATTCCAGAGGTGCCTATTTTTTCCTAGTGGAACATTGGGTTAATTCCACAGATATTTATTAAATACTTAATATAGTAACAAGATTGTGCCAGAGCCTTTGGGTGACACTCAAGAATTAAAGGTATAATTTTTGTCTTCAAAAAACATGCCACTGTTGGTGGGAATGTAAAATGGTACAACCACGTTGGAAATCAATTTGGTGCTTCCTTAAAAAGCTAGAAATAGAAGTAGCATACAATCCAGCAGTCCTGCTCCTTGGAATATATCCTAGAGAAATAAGAACTGTCACATGAATAGATATATGCACACCCATGTTCATTGCAGCACTGTTCACGATAGCAAAAAGATGGAAACAACCTAGGTGCCCATCAATGGACGAATGGATAAACAAATTATAGTATATTCACACAATGGAATACTATGCAATGATAAACAACGATGAAGCCATGAAACATAACATGGAGGAATCTGGAAGGTATTATGATGAGTGAATTTAGTCAGTCACAAAAGGACAAATATTGTATAAAACCACTATTATAACAACTCAAGAAAAGGTTTAAACACAGAAGAAAACATTCTTTGATGGTTACAAGGGTGGGGAAGGAGAGAAAGGGTTATTCACTAACTAGATAGTAGACAAGAATTATCTTAGGTGAAGGGAAGGACAGCACACACTACAGGGGAAGACAACACAACTGGACTAAACCAAAGCTAAGAAGTATCCTGAATACAACCAAACACTTCGAGGGACAGAGTAGCAGGGGTGGAGGTCTGGGGACCATGCTTTCAGGGGACATGTAGGTCAATTGGCATAACAAAGTTTATTAAGAAAATGTCCTGTATCCTACTTTGGTGAGTGGTGTCTGGGGTCTTAAAAGCTCGCGAGCGGCCATCTAAGATTCATTAATTGGTCCCAACCCATCTGGAGTAAAGGAAAATGAAGAACACCAAAGTCGCAAGGAAAGCATTAGCCCAAGAGTCAGAAAGGGCCACATAAACCAGAGACTGCATCAACCTCAGACCAGAAGAACTAGATGGTGCCCGGCTACCACCAGTGACCGCCCTGACGGAGAACACAGCAGAGAGTCGCTGATGGAGCAGGAGAAAATTGGGCTGCAGAACTCAAATTCTAGTGAAAAGACCAGACTTAATGGTCTGACTGAGACTGGAGGAACCCCAGAGAGCATGGCCCCCAGACTCTCTGTCACCCCAGCACTAAAACCATTCCCGAGGCCACCTCTTCAGTCAAAGATTAGACTGGATTATGGGACATAAAATGATGCTTGTGAAGAGTGTGCTTCTTAGCTCAAGTAGATACATGAGACTAAATGGGCAGCTCCTGTCTGGAGGTGAGATGAGAAGGCAGAGAGGGTCAGGAGCTGGATGAATGGACACCGGAAATCGGGTGGAAAGAAAGAATGTGCCGTCACAGCGTAGGGAGAGCAATTACGGTAACATAACAACGTCTGTATAAATTTTTGTTATGAGAGACTAACTTAAACTGTAAACTTTCACTTAAAGTACAATAAAATAAAATTTTTTAAAAAATGCCAACTGTTTGGAGAGAGAATTTATACACAGAATTAGCAAATAATTCCTAGCATGATATAATAAAAGTGAGATGGTAATGGGTTGATGGATATACAAATGCTGAGGGAATCACTATGGCTAGATTGCTATAGGTCCCTGGGTGGTGCAAATGGTTAACAGGCTCAGCTGGTAACCAAAAAGTTGGCAGTTTGGGTCCACCCAGAGGCACCTCAGAAGAAAGGCCTGGTGATCTACTTCTGAAAAATCAGGCATTGAAAACCCAATGGAGAGTCGCCATGAGTCAGAGTCAACTTAATGGCACCAGGTATAACTGGTAGATTACTGTGGGTTGGGGTTCAGCTGGGCCTTACAGCTATTATGTACAGCCAGGAGGACGAGAGGTGGAGGATTTTCTTTAGAATATTGAGCTTAACAATATTCTTTCATTGCAGCTGTCCACAGACAAAGACTTTAGAAGGCATCGGAACCTCGTGGCCTACCTAAGTCTGTATTATGATTGAGAGGTGGTGACTACATTCACAGGCATCCTTCTGACTACAGAATTTTCAGGATTGAGGACAGAGCCACTCTTCTCTCTCTGTATCACTGTGGCCCTCTGGTCTGCCAGCATGGGGCCCAGGGAGGGAAAGGGACTTATGATTGCTGTGTAAGAGCATTAAAACTAGTTTAGAGTGTTCTATCTTCATGTGCTCATTTGTGGTGCATACATAAGTAGATGGATTCTGGGGTTCATGTTGGGTGTTCAGTGGGGTGACTTCATTTGAGTGAAGTACTGGTAGGTCCTACCCTCTAGGTCTGATTTTCAGGCACCAACTTTATAATTCTACCTCTAGCCCTGGCAAAAGGAGGCTGTTGGCCTATACCTATCAAGAGTTTCACACTGCTGGTGGGAATGCAAAACAGTACAAATCACTTTGGAAAATGATTTGGGGCTTCCTTAAAAAGCTAGAAATAGAAATAGCATATGATCCAGCAATCCCACTCCTAGGAATATATCCTAGAGAAATAAGAGCCAAATCAATGAATAGATTTACACACCCATGTTCGTTGCAGCAGTGTTCACAATAGCAAAAAGATGGAAACAACCTAGGTGTCTATTAACAGACGAATGAATAAATTATGGTGTATTCGCACAATGGAATAGTACACAACAATAAAGAACAATAATGAATCCTTGAAACATCTCACAACACGGATGAATCTGGAAGGCATTATGCTGAGTGAAATTAGTCACAAAAGGACAAATATGAGACGCTATTACAAGAACTCAAGAAAATGTTTAAACACAGAAAATAGCATTCTTTGATGATTATCAGGGTGGGGAGGGGGAGGGGGAGGGGAATTCACTAACTAGACGGTAGACAAGGATCAACTTTGGTGAAGGGAAGGACAACATACAATACAGAGGAAGTCAGAACAACTGAACCAAAGCAAAAGCTAAGAAGTTTCCTGGACACATCCAAACACTTCGAGGGACAGAATAGCTGGGGCCAGGGACTGGGGACCATAGTTTTGGGGGACATCTAGGTCAATTGGCATAACAAAGTTTATTAAAATGTTCTGCATCCCACTTTGGTAAGTGGCATCTGGGGTCTTAAAAGCTTGCAAGCTGCCATCTAAGATGCATCAATTGGTCCCATCCCATTTGGAGCAAAGGAGAATGAAGAACACCAAAGACACAAGGAAAGTATTAGCCTAAGAGACTAAAGGACCACACAAAGCAAGACTCCACGAGCCTGAGACCAGAAGAACTAGATGATCCCCGGCTACCACCAATGCCTGCCCTGACAGGGAACACAACAGAGAGTCCCAGACAGAGCAGGAGAAAAGTGTAGAGCAGAACTCAGATTCACATAAAAAGACCAGACTTAATGGTCTGACAGGGACTGGAGGAACCCTCAAAACTATGGCCCCCAGAAGCTCTGTTAACCCAGAACTGAAACCACTCCTGAAGCCCACTCTTCGGGCAGAGATTAGATAGGACTATAAAACAAAAAATAATACACATAAGGAGTGTGCTTGTTGGTTCAGTCAGATACATGAGACCAAATGGGTGGCTCCTGTCTGGAGGCAGGATGAGAAGACAGGATGGGACAGGAACTGGTTGAATGGACACAGGGAACCCCAGGTGGAAACAAAGAATGTGCTGTGTCACACTGTGGGGATTGCACGTAATGTCACAAAACAATATGTATATAAATTTTTTAATGAGAAATTAACTTGAGCTGTAAACTTTCACCTAAAGCACAATTAAAAAAAAAAAGTTTCAGTGGGATTTGGCCTTACTTAGGCTTGAATTTGGGCTTGCTAGATACAGAGGATACCTAAAGGCAGGATAAAACATTCAAGTTTCTGAGTCCTCCAGCAAGGAGTGGGAAAGTCCTGGTTTAGTTGCCTTTTCAAGATTGATTTAAAACTCACAGAACCAAAAATTTCCCACCCCTTTCCATTACATCATCTATTTAGTTTATCAGTCAACATGTATTTACTGCATTTCTCCTGTGTCAAGCAGAGTATTAACCGGAAATACAGCAGAAATCCAAACAAACTCATTTACTGGCTCCCTGGAGGCCTGCAGTCTGAGGATCCCCCACCCCCAAGAGTGGCTAGTGGCTTGGGCCTGCCTCCCCAATCCGAATGACCCCCTGAAGCCTCACAAGTGAGTCTGGATGTGTGAAGATCAGAACTCACAGCAGCCACAAAGTCATTGTTCAGATACTCTGGCCTGGGAGATAGGCCCCTTCCGACACTAACTGAAGTCAGTGTAGTTCCTTTAGGATGGGCACTGTCTGTGGTCTACTTGATCTTTTAATGGGAAGGTCCTTTAGTGCTCACTAAGGCTTCTTAGTAATTACCAAAAAGGCAGCAAGTCTGCATGTGTCTGGATACCAAAGTGAGAAGCTGCCAGCAGCTGCAGAAAAGCTCTACACTTTTCCATTCCTGGAAATTTACAGACATGTGTGGCTCTAGCCTACTGTTATCTCTAAGCGCCACCCCATGGTGTTTGCTGGGAAAAGGAACAATAAGAGGTGAATTCTCCTGGGCTTATGATGCTGTGGGACCTAATTCCCTAAAGGTCAAGGCCTTCTGAAATAATTAAGTGGCAAAGGGTGAAAAAGTTTCTATTGGGAAATCAAACTGGAATATTAAGATAATGATAAAGATACCTCAAGTCAAAAACTTTTACCCAATATATCCAGTCCAGCTGCCATCGAGTCAACTCATGGCAACCTAGTGTGTGTCAGAGTAGAAATGTGCTCCATAAGGCTTTCAGTGGCTGATTTTTCAGAAGCACATTGCCAGGCCTTTCTTCCAAGGCACCTCTGGGTAAACTCAAACTTCCAGCCTTTCCGTTAGCAGCCAAGCACATTAGCCATTTGCAACACTCAGGAACTACCCAATATATAGGTGTCTTTTAATCTGAAGATTTCTATTATTTTGTCAGGAAGTGTTTATGATTTGAGGTAAGTTAGGATTAATTTAGCACTTTTCCTACATGCCTCCTACATTTTTCTCCTTTGGATCCATAGTGGGGGGGGTGCGGGGGGGGTGTGCGTATGCACGCATGCACATGCAGGTTTTTTCATAGGGAATGTGGTAATATAGCATTGGTTATTTTTTGTGACTCAGGATCTTGGGCTCCTTCTTTGGAAGATATTGACGTGGTGATAGAGCATCTTTCACACTGATGTTTAGCACATCCACTCGAGCCCTTTCCCAGGGAAGGGAACTCTATTTTCCAAAATAGTAATCTGATTTGATAAAAAATAAAATAAAATTTTAATATATCTTCAGTTAACCTTCAGGGTCCTTTAAAATGCTAAACGTATACACGGCACTTACCAAAGAGCACAAATGAATACGAAGAATAAAGCATGCTGTGCCATATTTATTTTACATCTGGATTCGGTTCAAGGTATTTGCAGTTTTTTTAGGTTTTACTGGAGTAAAATTTTATAATAATAGTATTTTAGTAGGGCAGAGATTCTCAAGTGACAGATTGATATAATACATAGACTACATGAAATATTGGAGGACGTAGTTTGATATGCAGCAGAAGAGACTCTGTGACAAAGTAGGATTTTACCGCACTTTTCCCTTAAGGCCAATTGCAATAGATGCAGCTCTGGTGAAAGACCAGCCCTTGTGCACACTGGCAGTGGAAGGTCCTATCTCCAGCACACTGGTAGAACTTGGTGTTATCGTCAGGATCACTATAGATGCCATCTGCTTTGCCAGTGCAGAAACCTCCATCTCCTCCACTGCCTCCATCACTACCACCTTCACCACCACCTCTCCCATCACCGCCGCCTCCACCTCCACTACTGCCACCTCCACCAATGTTGGCACAGAAGCCTTCACTTCTTGGTGTCACAGGTTGGTTATACCAGGTCTTGGTGGCTGGTAGGGTACACTCTAAAGGAATAAAAAGAGCATTTCAGAGCCTTCAACATAAACTGATTTTTGTATGTAGAAGCAGCAGGCTATAGACGTTCCCCTACATCAGTTCTGCTCTCAGAGCACTTGAGCCCTGAGAGGATTCCAAGCTGTAGTTGGTAAGAATGCTGTAAGGAGACAAAAGTCCAAAGCAGCAGGTGGGGAGGACCAGGACCACTGAAGTCCTAGTAGCATGACAGCCCTGGGATTCTATTCCAGTTCCACCCTAGGTGAAATGGACTCAAACCTGCAGTGACAGAGCAAAGGACTTTACATTTATATATTTATTATCTGTTTATTGTATATATTTGGGTTTTTGTCATCTTGCTATGCTTTGTTTCTTATACTTGATTTTTACTTGTTTCCCTTGGATATTATTCTTTTACATCTTTTTTTCTCCCTCTGGTGATTCAGAAGCTTTATATTTCATTTTACTCCACTAGCTCTCAACCACTACAGTTTGCTGCCTCTGCCTAGCTGTTAATGTGAACAAGATAAGTTTATAATCATCTCTTGCAGATTTTGACAGTTCTAACAATCAATGATTCTAAGAATTTACTTAGAGTAGAGACATTGAGAACCTCTTATATCCTCCACAGCTCCACTTCCATTTTTAGACCTGCCCTCAGGGATGCTTAACCCAAGGAATATAAAAGAGCACCAACCAAAATACCAAACCCACTGCCATCGAGTCACTTCCAACTCATAAAACGACCCTATAGGACAGAGTAGAACTTGCCCCACAGGGTTTCCAAGACTGTAATCATTATGGAAGCAGATTGTGACATCTTTTTTCCACGGAGCAGCTGGTGGGTTCAAACAGCCGACATTTTGATTCGCAGCCAAGCACTTTAACCACTGCACCACCAGGGATCCCTATATAAGACCACAGGAAGAGCAAAGGTTTCTTCCTTCATACTGCTGAGTCACTGACCAAGTGAGTTTCTGTCCCTACCCTTATTCATGACCTCCCTCCAACCCTTCCCACCAGCAGCCAAACCACAAAAATCTATGCATCTAAGGGGGATACCCTAGGTTTTTCTGAGTTAGAATATGAGACACTGTAGTGAGAGTAGAGTGGTCTAGCTTAGAGATAAATGTCATTGCATATACCTGACTGGCTCTCAGGATATCAAATTCTTCTTCCCTATCAGATGTCCAGTCTAAATTTTCCTGAGCAGCAAGGCCCACCTCTAGGATATCCAAAAGCCAGTTTCCATCAAGTTGATTCTGACTCATGGCAACCCCATGTGTG
Source organism: Trichechus manatus latirostris (assembly GCF_000243295.1). NCBI lineage: Eukaryota > Metazoa > Chordata > Mammalia > Sirenia > Trichechidae > Trichechus > Trichechus manatus. The sequence continues at coordinate 13,001,827 of NW_004444009.1, read as the reverse complement.
TCAGAGTAGAACTGTGCTCCATAGGGCTTTCAATGCTGATTGTTCAGAAGTAGATTACCAGGCCTTTCTTCCAAGGTGCTTTTTGGCAGACTTGAACCTCCAACCCCTTCGGTTAGCAACCTTGCATGTTAACAGTTTGCACCACCCACGGACTCCTCTAGGGTATCAAGTATATTCAAGTCCTTGCCCATGATAGCTACTGGACTTCGCACTGGCCCCTTGACTGAAAATCAGATTCTAAAAAGGTATTTTCTTTAATCTGCCCCGTTTCATAGGTGTGAGGGCCTGGAAGTTCTGTGGCTGCCTCCATGCACTCTGGTCCCTCTGTATTTGCCATTCTTTGCAGATTCACCTGCATCTTATTTAGAACAACGCATATAACTCAGCAGTGATGTACGTGAAGACAGGCCCAGGAGTGACTTTAGCTTGCTTATGTGTAGGTGTTTGCTCTCATTGCAAAAGGAGCCTGAGAAGTCATCCAGATCAATGGGCCAAACCATGGCCCCACCAAAATTGTTCTCCTTGAGAAAGTCAACCTGTGGACAAAAAGAGTGCTTGGCAACCACAATCAGATGGAATTCACACAACAAGCAGACAGTGGAGCGTGGGTTGACAATGGTATTAGGGAGGCCGCTGCAGGTGGGGCTGGGACCCCATCAATTTTTCTTTTATGAAAGTGTATGTACCTTTTGGACTTAAGACATATAATTGACCGACTCATCTCAATTCTTCTTTCCTCGTCCCATTTGATAAACTCTTGGGTATCAATAATAAATAAAGCTAGTATTTATTTAATGTTGGTATTTCTGGCTGAATTGTGTTTTTGTACTTATTACAAGGTAGGTACAATTATTGTTATTATTTTACAGATTTGTGGGAACTCACTCAGTCTCAGACCCCAGGGATTTGGAACCAGGTATATCTGACTCCAGAACTAAACTCTTAACAATTGCACCATATAGCTCTTTTTCTTGTCCTCACCTACCACCTTTCTTCTCACTAGTATTATGTAAAGATGAACTGAGTAGGGTAGTGGAAAGAACTAGACTCTGAGCCAAATAACATGTTTAGTTTCTGCCCTCTGCCATTTTCCAGCCTTGTGACCTTAGACTAGTCACAGCATCTATGATTCTCAGCTTACCTATCTGTGAAATGGAGAAGCTGTTTCCTACTTTGTGTAGAATTGAATATGATATGGTTAAAGTATTTAGGTAGAAATGCAAAGACTTTTTTTTTGTCATTAAAGATGATGATCTTAGGCTAGCCTTATAACCATTCACATGAATCAGTAGAAATTTATACTGGACAAAAATTTGTAATAAATTTTAATCATATTAGATTATTCTAATATATATGAGTGTATTATAGTATACATTTAACATCTATTATTAAATTTTAAATTATATTGTTTTCCCTGTTTTGAAGAAAAAGGATTCCTTCTATGCATATTTAAAACTTTGAAACCACTGATGTTAGTGAAATGAGCTCCTGATGAACTTAGGACTCAAAGACAGAATTGTAATTTTTTTTTTAAACAATGTTCATACCTTATACTCAAAGCCCTTGACATTGTCATAGCCAATCCATTCAGTGCCTTTGTAAGCATATGGAACTTTTTGATCTTCAGTCCAGGCACTTGTGGCTCCACTTAAGAATGTGCAGATCTATGGAGGGAATAAAGAAGGCGGTGTTGAGCACATCATAGATCTATATCATGTATTAGAGGAGAAAGGGCTTAAACAGGAAAAATACGAAGAAATAGGAGGGGGTGAAAAAGGGGACATTATCCAATCTACATTAATCACCCATTTTTCTAGAACGTGATCTTATTTCATACCATGAAGGCCCAATTTTTCTATAGAAATTAGGCTGTAAACAAGTGAAGTCTTAATTCCCTACAAAGAGGTTCTTTAAGAAATGGTAAGCATGATCATCTACTACCTGTCTGTTCAATTTGTCATGCTGTAGTGGCTTACATGTTGCTGTGATGTTGGAAGGTATGCCACTGGTATTTCAAATATCAGCAGGGTCACCCATGGTGGGCAGGTTTCAGCAGAGCTCCCAGACTAAGACAGACTAGGAATAAAGGCATGATGATCTACTTCTGAAAATTAGCCAATGAAAACCCTATGGGTCAGAACAGAATATGTCTGATATAGTTCTGGAAGATGAGCCACCTGGGTTGGAATGCACTCAAAATACACAGTGGCTGAAACAATGGACTTGAACATACATTACCAGTGATTGTGAAGATGGTGCAAGACTGGGCAACGTTTCATTCTGTTGTACGTGGGGTCATCGTGAGTTGGTGCCTATTTGACAGCAACTAACAACAGCAAGCACGACCATACGTGCTTGTCATATATTCTTCCCTCTTGAGTTTTTGGCAAAGCTTTCACAGAAAATCCACTAAGGCACCAGCTTCTCTACAAGATGACCCAGATAAGGGCTCCATTCTTACCTTAATCAGGATAGTAAATCACTGCTCATCCTCAGGTGGGCTTCCTCCAGACCCTGGGTATTCTATGTCCAGGTCAATGCCATCAAACCCATGTTAACGAAGGAAGTCGATGACAGAACAGATGAAGATCTTGGAGGTTGGCAACCATGGAGACCATGTTGGTGAATCTAGGTAGAGAGCTCATCTATAACAATATCAGCAGACTCCAGGAATCCTCCCTACACCATCTCCGATACCAGTTTTTATTATACATTTCATAATAGCTTCTGCTGGATTTTTACCATTAACATAAAGGAATTCAAAACTGTTAGTTAGTCAATAGATGTGTTTTTATAATTAAAAAAATCTTTTTCTTCAGTATACCTTGTATGGAGCCCTGGTGGCACAGTAGTTAATAGCTCAGCTGCTAACCATAAAGGTTGACAGTTCGAATCCACCAGCCGCTCCTTGGAAAGCCTATGGGATAATTCTACGCTGTCTTATAGGGTCACTAAGAGTTGGAATCAACTCGAGGACAACGGGTTTGGTTAGAGTTTTGGTATACCTTGTTTACAAAAAATATTTTCCTCGTAAATTGGGCCTAACTAAATTTTAAAAAAATCCATAGAATAGTATTTTTCTATTTATTTATAACATAAAAGATATGTGTATTTTTTCTCTATTAGTGGGATCACTCAGGGGCAGTGGTTTTGGTACTATATTTCCTTGTTTCTAAGATGTTCATCTTTTATATTTACTATTTCTGAAACGAAAATGTGATTTACAATCCATATATGCATTTAATGAATCACTTTTGACAACCAAAAACATACTATTACATTTATGCTGAGTCATATATTCAAAGGTGCCTTAAATCTAGAAAATTTAATTTCTCTTCCACAGTCAACTTAAGTTTTAATTCTTATAACCCTATGAAGGATACATTTTTATCCTCATTTTTAGATAAGGCTCAGGACTGCAATGTTAGGATTTCAAAGGCACACAACAACCACACTCTTTCTCTATCACTGTTTCTTCTCCACCTGAAGACATCAGAGTCTCCTTCACAGGTGCTAGCCTACTTTCCCCTGGGAAAATCCATTTTCACCTCCTTCTCTGGATCGTTTCCCACTCCAGCCTGAGGGATTCTCTTTTGCCTCCACCCTCATCCCTTGACATGGTAGGCTCTTACTTCTGAATGCCAAAGCTCCAGCTGCCAATGGCCAGCAGGTTGACCAGATCTCCATTACTGCAGAAAGATACAAAGAGAAGCATTTAAGAGAGATTTCTGTGAGCTTGTGGGATGCAAACATTGGGAAACCAACTCCTCCTCATCCCTGACTCTCTAGTGAATGGACAGCTGCCAAGTACAATCTCTAAAGTCCCCATAGCAAATGTTCCTCCCCATCTGTCCACGTTAGTGTTTACATCACACTTTATCACATGTGTCAGCAATGTGCACATCCTTTTCAGGAAGAAACTATCTACAAACGACTTTACCTCTCAGAAACTTATGATATTTGAGAATGAACTGGAGGGCGTCTATTATTTCTCTCCCCACCCCCACCCCACCCCCATTTCCCATTCACTGTTGACCCAATTCCTACTGACCATTCTTTAAGGGCTCGGAACTGGGGATACAGGACATCAATATCGTTCCCTTCATAGGGAGCAATCTTGTTGTCTTCATGGTGGCGAAGGCATATACCAAGTGTGTGCACAGACATGGGTCCACATCCTTGGGGAAGAACTTGGCTGGTTCTGGTCAATACTGAGACCAGTTGGTAAAGTAGCACACTAGCTTATAGTGAGCCTGAGGGGAGAAAGCAGTGGTCATTGTGGCCTGAGGCTACACTGTCTTTCTGTCTCACTGGCTGATTAATTCTTCGAGAGGAAGGGTTCCCTAAGAGTTAGCGTGGCATATACCTGCTACACGCTGCTACACTCCTTTCCCATGTCTATGGAAGAGACCTAAGCATCTTTCATGACCTAGAAAGCTATAAAAATTTATCACAATCAACATAAAAAATAAAACCAATTTGCCATCACAGAAGCAGATGGTCAGGATAATTAATTATGCTCCTTGGATCCTATGCATAGCTCCATCACAGACTGTTTGAGTTAATTATCCATAAAATAGCTACCTTTGGTAGATGGCATACAATGTGACTGATGCTTTATTTAGAGCGTTTACGTGCATTATTTTGCTTAAATTTTAATTCTCATAACCCTATGAGGGAAACATTTTTATCCTCATTTTTAGATGAGGCTCAGAAAAATTGGATTTTCTCAGGATTGTAAGATTAGGATTAATACCGATTCATTCATCTATCTAGTCTCCAAATACTTATTATGCATCTACTATTTCTAGGAAGTCTTACTCCAAAGTTCATTCTCTTTCTACTGTCTTCTACTGGACTCTCCTATCTCGGCCTCTGTCATGTATCATATCCATAGCCCAATGCTCAAGAATTAGAAAGAATGTGACAGACTTTGAGAGAACAAAAAGAGAAAACAAAAAGAAATGTAGGTAATAGAAAGGGCACCAGACCTGGCATTAGGACATAGGTTTAAGTCCTGATGCTGAATAACAAAGGACAAGACACTTGCCCTCTATGTACCTTAGTTTTCTCATCTATAAAGTGAGGAGTTTGGCAGTAAATGTGTCTTCTCAGCTCTGACGTTCTGGGATCCAACAGAACAGGCTGGGGGCTTGGGGTTCTAGTCTTGACTTCATCAAGCAGGGAGAAGGAAAAGCAGAGTTGGGAGAAATGAGAGAAAGAAGAGTTAACTATTAGGAAGACTAGAGTGTGGACAGGAGATTGTGTGGCTCCTTACCTGGTTGCACCTGTAGCAGAACAGCCAAGCCTGAAACAACAAATGCAAACACAGGAGGTCCTCAGACTGGCTTTCCAGTTAGGGCCCAAGAGACACACAAGGTTTCAAGGGCATACAGGCTTTTGTACTTAAGCTTCTCAGAGATTCAGGGTCCCAACTCAGCATTCCCAGATTGGAGCTCAAGTCCCTCTGCTCAGAGCCTGAGGCATGGAAGGAGTTTCATGTAGAAGCCTTATTGAAACAGGTCTCTGTTCTCCTTCCCCATTCCCAAGGACACCCCCACAACCCGTGGGAAAGAAGGGCAAAAAGGATGGAAGACTCATAGGCCCAGAGTAGCATCCTTCCCATCATGCCCCCACACTGGCAGCCTTATTCAGGCTCTTGGCACAGCCCTTTATAAGGAGGAGACCTCTTTTATCACTATGGGAGCAGCACAGCTGCTACTTCAGGAGCACAGGTCCCCAAGGCTATACACTCCCATCTCTACCCATCCCAGATTCACAAGAGGGAGCACGCAGGCGGCAGGAGTTTCAGATGTCAGAGTCTGTTTCATCTCACCTTGATACCCCCAGGGCCATAGATTTGCCACTGCCAGAAGTTGTTCCCCACAAGACTGGGGCTAAGCAAGGCAGATAAGCGAGGGCACAGGTGCAAGGGCAGCTGCCAGCCTTGGCCTGAAAGTGGGTCCTGGGGCTGGGCAAAAATTTCCTCAGTGCATTGAGCCTCTTCCCCGCCTTCTCAGGAAGTAGCTGATTCATATTCCCTGAGCGTCGTGCTAATCTTTTAATCCCTGGTACCTGACACAGACCAGGCATTTGATAGAAGTTGTTTGAATAAATGGGTGGCTCATCTTCAACAGTTCTGGTGTCGGGCAATCTTGTGGCTGAATAGCTATCAACCACAAAGCTCTTCCTAACTCTATTAGTTACCTATTGCTGTATACAAATTACTCTAAAACTTAGTCACTTAAAACAGTAAGAAATATTTATTATCTCATGTGGTTTCTGTAGGTCAGGAATTCAGGAGCGATTTAGCTGGGTGATTCTGGCTTGATCCTTTCATGAGGTTGCAGTCAAGCATTGGCCGGGGCTGCAATCACTGAAGACTTAACTGGCTCTAGAGGATCAGCTGCTAAAATGGCTCACTCACATGGCTGGCAAGTTGGTGCTGGCTGTTGGCAGGAGGCCTCAGTACCTCATTTGTGGATCTTTCTATAGGACTGCTGGAGTGGCAGCTGACTTCTACCAAGTAAGTGATCCAAAAAAATCATGGTGGAAGCCACACTCCATCATTCCCGCAATATCCTATTGATTACACTGGTCAGTCTTATTCGATGTATGAGGGGACTACACAAGGGCATGAATACCAGGAGGCAAGAATCATCAGGGGCCATTTTGGAAGCTGGTTACCACACTGCCACAGCAGTTGTTGAATGCCCATTATGTTAAGGTACAGTGCTAAATACTGAGGATTCAAAAATTGATAGACACCATCACTGTCCTACAGGAACTCAGACTCTAGTGGGAGAGATAAAGATATTGTGGGGTTCCATGGGAGCCCAGGGAAGGGGCACCTGGCCCAACCTGGGTGGCTTACTAATAGCTTCCCAAGTCTCTGACCCATCCAACTAGAGTTCTTTAGAAGAGTTTTCATATTTTATCCACCTATCCACTGCTCTCCAGGGATATATGCCTGGCAGATGGAGATGCTTAATAAATTCTGGGTTTTATTATTATCCTTTCTCAAGACTTGTTACCTGCCTCAGACCTGCCTTGTTGGACTCACTTCCTCAGTTTGCTAACCTGACTCCATCCAGCTGCTTTACTGTCCCCTTTGCACATACCAAAAACTCAAGATGACAGCTCTTACTTATAGAGCCTCTATCAACCAAGCTACTCCCCAAGCAATGGGCCAATCTGCATCTTTTAGATTAAATGATGTTCACCCCCTCTTTCACTCTTCTTTGATAGGTAAAAAGATACATTGGCATACAGAAGGACAGTAACCTAGCCCAAGCTCTTTCTGGAAAATTAGTAGAGTCTTACCAACTACATAAAAATTAATCCTCAAGATCCCCAAAATTCTCATGTCTTACTACTTGTCTAAAACCTAAGGTAGGCTTTATTCCTTCAAGAGAAAAAAAATTTTTTTTCCATTTTATAGTAACTTGAAAATTGTCCTGGAAATCTTTCTGATCCCCTGAAGGAGAAACACCAAGCTTACCATTCACCTTCTCCTTCCACCATTGCCTGAGGAATCCTAATAGCCTGACCTGCATGAGCACTAAGTCACGCATACCCATTAACATGATGAAAAAAGGAAAACAGCACATCATTTAAGGGATTCCAGTAGCTTGAAGAAGAGAAAAATACATTTGTATAAACATAAAAGTATTTCTTAACTTTCTATTATTTGCCATTAATAAGTAAATGCTTTAGACAATATTTTGACATCTCATAGGACAAGTCTTTATTTTCTTTTTTAACATTTTCCTGACTATTGTCATTAACATACTTTTCCTGGTGAACTTCACAATCAACTTGTCAATTTAAAACACACACACACACACATCTTTAAAATGCTAAATTGTAATGCATTTGGAAACTAATATGTGAGAATTGACATATTTATAATATTGAGTTTTTTCCATTTAGGGACATGATTTATTTCTGATGGATTGCAAGATCCACAAAGAAAAGCAATTTGTTTATCATTGTTATGAATTGAATTATGTCCCCCAAAAAATGTGTATCAATTTGGCTAGGCCATGATTCCCAGTATTGTGTGACTGTCCACCATTTTGTCACGTGATATGATTTTTCTATGTGTTGTAAATCCTACCTCTATGATGTTAATGATGCAGTCGTGTTAATGAGTCAGGACTCAATCTACAAGACTAGGTTGTACTTGAGTCAATCTCTTTTGAGATATAAAGGAGAGAATCGAGCAGAGAGACATGGGGACCTCACACAACCAAGAAAGAAGTGCCAGGAGCATAGTGTGTCCTTTAGATCTGAGATTCCTACACTGAGAAGTTCCTAGACCAGAGAAAAATTAATGACAAGGACCTTCTCCCAGAACCAACAGAGAGAGAAAGCCTTCTCCTAGAGCTGGCCTTCTGAATTAGGACTTCGCGCCTCCCAAACTGTGAGAGAATAAATTTCTCTTTGTTAAAGCCATCCACTTGTGGTATGTCTGTTATAGCAGCACTAGATAACTAAGACAATCATATTCTCCAATGATTCTCAGAGCCTAGCAGAATGCCTGGGGAAGTAATAAATGCTCAATAAATATTTGTTGATTCTTTGTCTTTACCAGGTTTAGGTAAAATGTAAGTGAATTGGGAAGGTTTTCCCATGCTCAGGAAATATTTAATTGTTTCTTAAATGTTTGATAGAGCTATCTGGCTCTGGTGGCTTTTAGCGGGACTATTTTTAATAACACTTTTACTATCTTCCATGATTATACCTATTGGTCTGTTTATGTTTTCTATCTCTTCTTATGTCAATTTTATTAGTTCATATTTTTCTAAAATCTATTTCATCTGAATCTTTTAGTTTATTTGCATAAAATTTTTGTTGTATCTGCATATAACTTGAAACACCTTTGTATCAGTGATACTCTCTGAAGGGAACACTATGCATCAATTTCACATTCAGGTAAGGCTGGAGTGAGATTTCCACTAGAAGAGTAGAGGGGAAACCAAGCATATCCAGGAGACATGAGTACTGCCAGGCCCAAAATACAAATGGTGAACCACTGTGACAGAGAGCCTGGGCTTGGAATCAGATAAAGTTCTGTTAGAATACCTGATCTGTCACATCTTATTAAAGATGTGACCTTAGCCAAGTTATTTAATTTCTCCAAGCTTCCGTTTCCTCATGGGTAGAATTTGGATAATAGCACCTTTTCTATAAGGTTGTTAATGAGAATAAAATGTGTTAACATATGTAAAATGATGTACATCTACTTACGTATAGAAAAAACGAAGAGCCAGGTGGCTATTACCGTTAAGATGTATGATTTCTGAATTTACTGAGACAATAGGAAGAGTTTTTTCTTTTTTTAATTCATCTTGGAGACTCAGAATTAATATCTTCGATCATCCAAAGGCTCTGGAAACCATTTTTCAAGATTGAGCAAATAGTGTGAACTTTCAGTATAGCAGGAGAAATGGGTTTCCAATGATCTTGGAAACGAAGTCAGTGAAATTCAATGTACTGGGATAAAAGAACTTACAGGATGTTCATTGCAGTTGCTAAGTGTGTAGATATTTTTCTATTGTTAGTCAGTTCTCTAGATTGAGGTTGGGGAGTGTGCAAAGACCATAGGAAGGCATTTCCAAAACAATATTAAGGAAGTTAAAGTGTTGGTAACTACAGTCAAGATTAGATTGAGAATGGGTCAGATATTTGATCTCTACAAATGGACAAGAGCTAGCTGTGACCCAGAAAGACCTCCTCCAAAGGTAGAGAACATGATCAATAAGCTTTCAATAATGGGTCACTAGGAGCACAAGAGCTCATGGAGAAGTTTGGAAGGAAGAATGGATTAAACAGAATAAGATGAGTTCAGTTTTTGAGATGATGAGTAAAAGAAGAAGAATGTTATTCTTTGCTTGTGTGCACTGTAAATAGGTAACCAATTTATTTGTTCAAAATGTGTTTTCTAGTTATGTGTGTATTCTCTTTTTGGGTACAAGTCTATGAATAAAATGTTTCATGTCTGCTTAATTCTTTCCATAAAGTGCCAAGCACTGAAATAACTTTCTAAACTATAATAATAAGAAAGAGAATAATGTGAATGATTGACAAAGCTATGTCATGTTTCATGTATCTATTGAATTGAAGCAAATTCCAGGAGGCTTCGTCCTCTCCCTAGCCCCATCCTTTCTGTTCAAGGCCAGTTACAGCACTTGCACCTTCCATCAAACATGAAGCCCTCTGCTCACCTTTTGGCCACAGTGTTACCATTAGCACACTCAAAAAACCTGGATGGATCATTGGGGTCCCCGTAGATGCCATCAGCTTTGCCTTCACAGAATGTACTGGCGGGGATGGCGGGGGGGCGTGGGAGGCTCTGGAGTGATGCAGCCCACATACAAAACAACAGGAACACCATTGGCAACAGTTCCCGAAAACTTTGAGGAAACCTCTAGACATATGAGATTAGAAAAATCCTCCCTACTTACTAATTCAAAACCAAGCCAAATTTGAGGTTGTTGTTGTCTTGTGTCATAGAGTCATTCTGACTCACAAGTGGTTTACGCTTGGCTGGTAACCAAAAGTTTGGCTGTTCAAACCCACCCAGAGGTGCTGCAGAAGAAAAAGCATGGCAGTCTGCTTCCATAAAGATTACAGTCAAGAAAACCCTTGGAGTAGTTCTACCCTGTAACACATGGGATCATCATGGAATTTGAGGTAGGAGGAACTTATTCAACAAAGATTAGAACAGAGTTGCAGATTACCATAGGATCATTTGTTCAAAGTGAAGAGAATGCTAGTTTCACTTCTTTCACTAGCCAGATTAGAAAAATATAGTCTTTATTTAGTATTTGGAGTCCCAGGGCTCAGCTGCTAACCAAAAGGTTGGAGGTTCAAGTCTACCCAGAGGTCCCTTGGAAGAAAGGTCTGGTGATCTACTTTTAAAAAAATCAGCCAGTTCTACTCTGTTACACATAGGGTTGTTGTGAGTCAGAATTGACTCAACAGCAACTGGGTTCTTTGGTGTTTAATTATTTTGCTGAGTTAGACAACAATGGCTGTTTCTTGACTGGTAAAGGAATTGTTCTCAAGTTCACCATAGTAGGTCAGTAATTTTGTATGTAACATAGTGATAGGTGGAAAAATATGTATTTTCTAGGATTTTCTGAAATAATTTGCCTCAACAGCCCATCTCAAGTTCTCAAATGAGAAATTACTGAATATTAGAAGTCATAAGTTGTGTTTATGTACAGGATGCTCACTCTCACATTACATCATCATTTAAACACTTACGTTTCCTGTCTGAGTGAAACACTTCATGAGCCCTGGCCTGCTCTGGATAGGATAACCATCCATCTCAGCTTGCCTTGGACTGTCCAGGGTTATGCTATTCGCTCAAAAGTGTCCCAGTTTGGGAAGTAAATTATATGATCACCCTAACTATAAAATTTAAGTCTTTCTATGCTAGAAATGAATTAAAAGCCACAGAGCAGAAAGCATGCTTTGTGCTTCTGCTTTCTTGGGATTGAACACTAAAGTGTAGTTTTTTTTGGTTCAAGTCATGCAGGTGTTTTCCTAATTACCTGGTGTTTCAGCCCCAGAAGAGATGTTAGTTTGGAGATGAGAGGATATGAACCCTCACTGCAGAAGTTGCCCAGAAAGTCATCCAAGTCGAAAGGCCAAACCATGGCACCATGAAACTCATTAGCCTTCAGAAACGTCACCTGTGATGTGAAAGTATAATCTATCAATCCAGCCCTAAGTCTTTTAAAACATTATGAAATTATTGAAAGCATGATGCAATATGATTGAAATAAATTCTAAAAAGGAAACAAAAACATAATCATACCACTATAGAATAACTCTTCATTTTTGCATATTAATCATACAGTTTTGTGTACCTAAGATCATTGTTTACATGGTTACTATACAGTGTACAAACCATCTATATTCTGGTTTTTGTCTTTGTTTTCACTTACCATCAGAAATAAACATTTCTCATGTCTCTCCTTAATCTTTCTAAATATAATTTTTCATACTTATGGATTATAATTTAATATACCTTTTCCTCCTTGTTTTCATATTTTGAAATCATAAGCAAGACTCTGAGAAACACGTGTACATATGTGTTTTGATCATACTGTTTTTCCAATAAATACTCAGGAGTTGGAATTGGAAGCTGAAGGGTATGTATATTTATATCATTCCTGTTATATATAGCCATATTGCTTTCTAAAAGGGAAAGCCAATCAACGCCTATCCAGGGGCTCTTGAAATGACAAGTGTTCTTGGAAACTGGCAGTCTGTGTGGTGTGGTGGAAAAAGCATAAACTTTGGAATTATACTGACCTATCAGCCAAATCCCAGTATATCCGTTACTGACTGTATATCCTTGGGAAGTAAATTAACATCTCAGCATCAATTTCCTTGTTAGAAATTAGGAATTATAATACATATTTAATAACAATAGCAACTGTCATATGTTGAGCACATACTCATCATGCATTCTTTCATGTAATCCAGCCCCTAGGCTTGTTATAAGAATTAAATGAAATATATAAAACAACCAGCACATTGTAGGCAATCAATAATTGCTTTCTCCTTCTCCTTCCACAGAATAAAAAGACTTTTGCTACAGCTCCCAGAAAGAATTCCTGCACAAAAACAGCACTCTGTTGGGGTGCTGGCAGCCTCCAACAAGCATGTAGATATTGGTCCAAGGCATGTATTTTCTTGGTAATTACACTTATAGGCACCATCAGGTCCCCTTTTGGTTACCGGTGAAATTGTCAAGGTCTGAGAGACTGAGGCTATCCACTCCCTACACGCTTAAGTTGGTGGTAGCATGGTTCACTTGCATTTAGTCCTAACTTCTCACCCTTGAAAGTCTGTGCCAGCAGCATTATCTTGTCCTCCATGGCCCCTCCAAGGACAAAGTTTTGGAATTTCTCACCCTGGCCAGAATGCAAGGGAGTGGTATTCCTCTTCTTGGGCACCTTTAATTCTATCACCTCTCTTATGAATGAATGGGTATAAACACTCAGAACCTCTCTCCTGCTGCCCCAGGCAAATCTCATCTTCCTTTGTCTTACCTTTACATCCTCTTCCCTAAACATGTCAAAGGAGGAAAGACAGAGACAAGAAGACAAGGCTGGATATGTTGTAAGAGATGGGAGAGTTGGTCAGAGTTAGTGAAGGAAATTTTCCAATTTGATTTTTGTTATATCTCAGGTCCTGGATTTGTCTACAAAGAACCAAAGTGTGTGAGCTTATCTACGAAAGTCTTTTGAGTATTGATGTGTATGTGAGTGTGTGTGTGTGTCTGAGAAGGTGCATGTCATTGTATTTGTTTACATATATATTTCATATCTATATTTCACAAGAACATAGGAAAGATACCTTAAAAATCATCCATTCTAACTGCCTTGTTTTACAGAGTAGGAAACTGAGGATTAAGAAGGGGAGTTATTGGCTAAAAATCACACAGTGAGTTAGTCACCAAGCTCTGACTATTATGGGGGCTTCCCAGCCTCTCATCCAGGGCTCTTTCCACTTTAATAGTGAATTTTCCAAGAGCAGGGATAATGTAACATAATCTTAAGGTCCATAGGCTAAAACTTACCTTGTCCTCATAGCTTTCAGTATCATCAAACCCAACCCACTCATTTCTTTTGTAGGCACAGGAGAACTTCTGGTCTTCAGTCTATGAGGTAGTGGCTTCAGGTAAGAAAATGCAGATCTGATGAGAGGAACACAAGTTAGTGAAATCCTGAAGATGAGCTAAGACTTTGGGATGTCCATAAAAGAGGTTAATATCATTCTTAAATACTATAGTCACGTGCTAGCAATCCTATTGTTGTACAAATCATACCTTACTATAATTAGCTTTTTGCGTTTTTGCTTCCTCCACTTGGACTGTGAGCTCAATGAGAGCAGGAACTATGTCTTATTTAACTGTATTCCCAGTGCCCAGCACATTGCCTGACAAAAGTAAGTATCCAATAAATTATCTTGGACAGATTTATTAAGTAGAAGTAACTTGAGTATTATAGAGAACTCACAGAAGAGAGCTTCAATTTCCCCAAAAGTTATCTACTCTTAAATTTTAAAAGTAGCCATTAAAAATACATTTTGAATTGAGATTTAAACTTTTATCACTCTTAAAGAGTTTACTTCTCATGTAAGTCAAACTACAATCAGGTTATACATAGCAAGACACTTTCATTTCCCAAGATGATTCCATCATTCCCTGGGGAATGTTTTTCATCTCCATTTGGGATAGATAGGGAAATCATCCAGCAAAGTTATCTTATGACAGGGAAGAACGCAAATGTTATCTAATCCAATTCCCCAACCAACTTGAGTGTCCACTACAGCCTTTCCCAGGGATAGTTACCTCATAGTAGTCCCAGAAGCCAGCCTCCCAAGTGTAGGGCCTGACAGACTCTGGCCCCTAGATGGGTGCTCCCACAGACACGCCAGAAGTGAGGCGCATTGTCCGTCCATAGGTGGGGAATCCCATGATGAGCTTCTCAGCAGGAACCCCATTGTCTTGACAATGTTTCATGCCAAATTCCTGGGGGAACAATCAGCTTAAGGCTCAAAGCCAGTTCTTCCCCCACCTTCCTCCCCATGTCTGCTTCCCAGTCCTAACCTATGGCACCTGCCTTATTGTGTTGAAGTAGATAAATTACTCATGGTCAGCAGAATGCTGGTGCAGAAGGCTGTTGTATCCTGTAACTGTGTCCCAACCTCCATAAAAGTCATAGGTCATCACACTGATAAAGTCCAGAAGCCTAGTAGGAGAGGTGAACAGCAGTTGAGGATATAGTTGTAACATCGACTCTGGTTATGGTCATGGTTGTAGATGAGTGTGTGGCTAAAGCTAAAACTGTGGATGAGGCTATGGACATGGCTATGGCTATGGATGAGATATTTTTCAGGGATCCAAGGGATTGTCTATTGCATATCTATCTTTTTTTCAGTTATGCTACATAGAATTCTAGAAACCTGGAAGAAGATACATGAATGAGTGTAGAGGAATATTTCCCCATTCCTTTTCATTCCCACTTCAACTGGAACTTCTTTACCTTTTCTTTTCTATGCTGAAGAGTCATCAACTATTTCATTCGAAAAGGGGGTTACAATAGCTTTTTTTAAAAAAGTTTTAAAACTACTGGTGTCATACAAGTTCCCACAAGTGCTTTAAAGATTTTCATGTAGTCTTTGCCAGAATATTTTTTTAACTAACCGCCTGATCAGACATTTGATACCATTGTGATGTGGCTGTCAGTCTGACAACTGGCCTTAGAAAGTTACTCGATTTCTTGATCTGCAAAAATAATTCTCGTCATTTCTCCCTGCTCGCACTAGTTTCTTATTCAGAACCAAAAGACAAGGCTATGCTCTCACATATATTTATGGAGGCTTCCCACATCCCACTCTTTTGGAGTTTTTTTTTTTTTTTTGCAAAGCACTTTCACTATCTGTTATATCAGCTCTCAGACAGACAATTAACTGAATCTCTTCCAGGAAAAATAACTTCACTCTTCCCAGAAATCTCCAACGAGCCACTGTGCATATCCATGCCAAGCTCAATATCCTAGACCATTCCAAAGAGGCTTCCTTGAGCTCTGGGTGATGAAGCTGTGTGACCTCAGGGGCTTTTCTGGTTTCTCATGCAGCAGATAGCTCAGCAGGCTGATGAACTAGCTATTGCTGAAATCCTTTGGAGAATACCCTGGACTCTTTTCACCCTCCTGTGTCCTAGTGAGAGGCCGCAGCCTACGAAATTCCCCAGGAGAACAATCCTGGGAAAGCACAAACTGGGGTGATATCAACAAGCCCAGCTTGCCCCATAACTGTTTGGGCAGGAACTTGCAAAATGTTTAGATGCACACAAGAGTAAAGAACTCTCTCTACCTCTCTTTCTCCTCTACTCCCACATGTGGCCAGGAAACGGGGTGACAATCCTTCCTGTCCATAATGAGTCAGCCCAGTGGCTGGGGCCACTTGCATTCATGCAAGCCCACTGGAGAGCCTCATGTCACATGCAACATACCACTCTCTAGGTCCTAAGCGGGAGACACTCTGGATGCCAATCAAGAGCACCAAGGAGGAGAAGGGGGAGAAAATCCCACAAACATTAGGCAAAGATGTACAGACTACCTCAATTTAGTCTGACTGAGGCCCCAAGAGTACCACAAGTCTAAATCCTACCCTGGAATAAGACATGCTATTTAGGTCTTTGGATATTGCTGTCTGACTCATGCGCCCATCTTGGCAATTTCATAACCAGCTTCAGTGGTTCCTTTGCCTTTAGATACTGCTGCGGAGATCAGCAGACGGGAGCGACCTGTGGCTTGGGCTTCAGCTTCAAAAGCTGCTAACATTTCCTGTAGCAAAACACAGGGTTGTTGTTGTCTGTAGTTGCCATGGAGTTGGCCCCCAACTCGTGATGACCCCACGCACAAAGGAACAAAATACTGCCCAGTCCTGTCCCAACCCCATGATTGGTTGCATTTCACACCATTGTGATCAATAGGGTTTTCACTGGCTTCTTTTCACAAGTAGATTTTCAGGCCTCCTTTCCTACATCATCTTAGTCTGGAAGCTCTGCTGAAAACCTATTCAGCATCATAGCAACACACAAGCCTCCGCTGACAGACAGGTGGTGGCAGCACATGAGATGCCGCGGCCGGAAATCAAAACTGGGTGTCCCGTATGAAAGGCGAGAATTATACCACTGAACCACCACTGCCCCCATAAAAGATGGAATAGTATTGTTGATTATGGTTAGTGATAATTAGAGGGAAAATACAATGCTCATAAATTTTAATTTAAAAATAAAGTACTATTTGGTGGGGAAAAGTCTCCTTGCTCGTATCTATGTACTAGGTATATGTGCGTATGTGTGAATGAGCTAAGGCTTGGGATTTAACTTGTCTGGAATATTTTTCCCTGCTTCCTCAATGACACAGTCCTACAGGGGCAACTCTACTCTGTCCTTTAGGGTTGCTATGAGTTGGAACTTTTTTTTTTTTTTCAGTGATGTCTTATAGAGAAAATAGTTTTAGAGATTCTGCCACTTTCTAATCGTGACTTGGGCCACATTTTTGTTGTTAGTTGCCGTCGAGTTGATTCCAACTCATGGCAACACCATGTATGCAGGGTAAAACTTCTTCATAGGGTTTTCAGGGCTGTGACTTTTTGGAAGCAGATCACCAGGCCTTTCTTCCAAGGTGCCTCTAGGTAGGTTTGAACCACCGATTTTTCAGCTAGTAGTCGAGCACTTAACTGTTTGTTAAGTGCTCAGAGACCCTTGGGGCAAATTACTTTTCTATGATTTGACGGTTTGTTTCTCAATAAACAGGTAAAAATGTATACTTCAGTTGGGTGTTATAAATATTAAATGGATTCACATGTGCATATTGCCTAACACAGTGTCTAACATATTGTATATTGGTTTCCTTCCCTTCTTTTTCTTTTCCTTTGGAAATGGAAGTCATCAAGAGTGGGGGGTTCCCAGAGCTCCTGGGTTTTATGACCGTATCTGTTGATCACAATGGTAGAACACTGCTTGTCCTCAGGTGGGCTGCCCTGGGACCCTGGGTACTCAAAGTCAAGGTTAATGTCATCAAATCCATGCAGCCAGAGATACTCAAACACCAAGTCAATGAAAATTTTACAATTGCCAGCTGTGGCCACCATGGTGGTGAACCTGGAGAGGGTGTGGACCTTAGTGCATTCAGGTGCTATCACCTTTGTCCCCTTTATTCTTTCTCTCATGTGAATTTGGTTTAGCCCAGGCTCCAAGAGACAGAAGCAACGACCATCAGCTCCTATCCTTAGAAAGCCACCTTATCTCCAACAGCTTTCCTCAGTAGTCTTACGTCGTAAAAATCCTCGTAGCCTATAAAACAGGCCTCTTGGTGCTTGCAGATAAACCACTCCTTTGTTATTTTAGGCTTTTCTTTCACTCAGTTATAAGTTATGTTCCATGCCCTCCTATAAACTCCAAAATTCCTTCTGGAAGGGCATCATAATACAGCGATAGGGCAAGGAAAACTATATCTCTTCCACTCACAAAATATGCTTCGTTATCACTCCTCCCTCCCTCTTTCTCTTTTCCTGTCTTTAGGATAGTTACAGCTACTTATTTTTCACAGTTCTCCTAAACATTCTTTTATGTTCTCCCACTTCTATACCTTTGCTCATGTGGTTCTCTTCTCCTAGAATGCCCTTCCCGTTCTCTCTGACAAACTTCTTACTATTCACTGCTCTTTTCAAACGTTACCTATTCTTCTTTTAAAATATTTACCCAAGCAGAATTTAGCATTGCAGTCTCATAATTTTTTTATTACATTGTACATATGCCATTGTGACACTTATTCATTGCAGTATTCAGTTGCATGTGCTCTATGCAAGTGTGTGTCCCTAACTAGATAGAAAGCTTCCTGAGACTCTTTTATTCATCTCTTTTTCTCCTATAGTGTCTAGAAAGGTGCCTGGCTCTTTGCTACTCAGTAAATGTTGTTGAGGTATCTAATAGCCTTCCTGAATTCCTCAGGACAATATACTCCTGTCCATCTATTCCATTTGGAACAGTGGGAGACATTGTGTTCTTTAAGACTCCTCTTCTATATCTCTCTCATTCTTGTATACCTCTGATTTATATACCCAGTACCTACCATGATATTTAGCACATAATACATGCTCAATAAATACTTATTGAAATAAAATGAAGCATTTTAGATAAACAGATGTTATGTGTAGGTCATGTGATAGACTATTTCCATAGATTACTCCTTCACACTGTTTCTCTTCTAGGCCTCTTTCCCTTCCCCCATTCTATGACCCTAGGATCAAAAACTCTGGGTTTCAACCAACCTCTTTTTTTAGGACAAGTAAATCTGTAATCAGCCAAACACTGCTTTCTTTTCACTCATTTCCTATTCTAGCTCTTTTCCTGTTCTGGAATAGCTCCTGCTGATGCACTTCTGGGATCTTTCATGTCGCCTTCAATCACCTTCTCTTCACCTTCAAACTAGCTTCAGCCTCCTCCTTCTGAGTTGCAGCCCCTACTCCAACTCCCCATAGAAAGAAGAGATTCTTACTTCTGGGTGCTGACGTTCCACCCACCAATCGCCAGGAGTGTAACCTGGTTTCATTCCTGACGAGGAAGCACAGAAGTCCATTTTAGCCAAGCATGGGGGAAACTGCTTAAGGGAGTCCAAGTGAGCTTCTCTCAGATTCACAGTTCTGACACCAAAAGAACAGAACCATGTCCCCAGGAACTCTCCACTTGTGATCCCCCTCTGTCCCTCAAAGGATCAACTTTATGTTAACCATTCAGATTGGAGTACCCACACCTGAGTTCTGAGCCACCCTGGCCCTTCCTGGAGCAGACGACAAGGGGCCAAACTATGTGGAAGGGAGCATTTCCCTTATACTATAACCGCAGGTGTGTATCAGATCTTATAGGCAACTTGACTCTCTGACTGGAGACATTCTCAGGGAGAGAATAGTGGACATTTAGCCAAAGACATCCATGAGACTGTAAAAGTTGCCACTCCCCACCACCATCATCCCCACTCAAAATAGTCAAATGCTGCTCAGTGAAATAAATCAATCATAAAAGGACAAATATTGTATGAGAACACTATTATAAAGTAACAGCAAAAAGTTTACACACAGAAAAAAAATTCTTTAGTGGTTACCAAGGATGAGGGGGTGGGGGAGGCAGGGGGAGGGAAAATTACCAAATAGATAGAAGACACATGTTAGTATTTGTGAAGGGAAATGCAATTACACAGTATGAGGGAAGTCAGCACAACATGACCAAGGCAAGAGAGGACACTGAGAGGAATACAAGACTAAAGGGCAACTACCGTAACTAGTATAGCATAGACAATCCTGCAACAATAGTATTAACATACGTAGATAGATATGCCAAGAGGTGTGGGAGGGCATAAGGGAGCACACCTACTGGCAGATACAGGTTTGGTGGTCAATATGTCTACATATATGATTACAGGTATTCCTCATATATTAATATAGACAATAGAGCACACACGGGGCACAATTAGGGAAACCTCTTAGACATAACCAAACACCTAGCAGGATGAAGTTCCTAGGCTCAAAGGCAAAGGACCATAGACTCGGGGTACATCTATGCCAATTGGCACAACATAGTTTATAAAGACAATGTCTTCATCTTACTTTGGTGAGTAATGCTTAGGGTCTTAAAAGCTTGCAAGTGGCTGTCTAAGATACAACTAGTGGTCTCTTCCCGTCTGGAGCAAAGGAGAATGAAGAAAACTAAAGACACAAAGGAGCAATTAGTCCAAAGGACTAATGGACCACATGAATCACAGCCTACACGACCCCGAGACCTGAACTAGATGGTGCCCAGCTACCACTACTGACCGCTCTGACCGGGATCACAACAGAGGGTCCCAGACAGAGTGGGAGAAAAATGTACAACAAAAAATCAAATTCACAAAAAAAGACCAGACTTATTGGTCTGACAGGGACTGGAGAAACCCCCAAGACTATGGCCCTAAGATACCCTTCTCACGTGGGAACTTAAGCCATTACTGGAGACCACTTTCCAGCCAAACAATAGACAAACCCATAAAATAAACAATAACACTTGAGAGGAACGTGCTCCTTAGAACAATCAATTATACAAGATCAAGAGGTCAATATTTGTCTAAAAGCAAAGATAAGAAGGCAGGAGGGTGTAGAGAATCCAGACAAAGGGAAACGGAGAACTCAGGGCAGAAATGGGGAGAGTGATGAGACATTGTGGGGAATGAATCCAAGTCTGTGGAACACTTTGTATACAAACTATTGAAAGGGAATCTAACTTGCTTTGTAAAATTTCACCTAATGCACAATAAAAACTAACAAACAGAATTGTCAAATTCATCATCTATTTGAAAACAGAAAGCAAGGAATCTTCCAAACAGGTTGAATCCTCCCATCCTGATCTCAGTAGGAGGGTAATTATATGAGAAAGTTCATTAACAGAGGCTAATGAACAGAGTTAGCCGTTGAAGCTACTTTCGTTTTAAGCCTCTCTGGCATTCTGGACTTTCCCTTGCTCACTGCCCTCAGCTACATAGTCTCAGAGGGACACAGGCCAGAGCTCTATAGGGAGGAATCCAGTTTAGATATAGCAGGTAGATAAAGGGAAATAGAGGACTGGAGCAATGAAGCCAACAATGCTGGCAGACAAAAATCACTCCTGAAGACAAGGAAAGTAGTTTTGATTTTTATCACGGTGGCTTGGCAGTTCCATTCCTCTTTCCCCTGAGGTCACCTTTTCCTTATTGTGTGCTTTAGCCCTGAATAGGGAGATGGCCCCCAATACTAGCTTTGGGTTTTGAGTCTACACAGAGATTTTGTCCTGTGACTCCCCCATATATTCCAGAACAAGGTACTGACTGCTGCTTGAGGGCCTGGAACCACAGGTAGAGGACATCATTATTCCGCTCATAGGGAGCGATCTTGTTATTGGCCACAGTGGCGAAGGCATAAATGAGGTGCGTACACAGGCATGGGTCCACATTCTCTGGCATGTATTTGGCAGGCTCTGGGCAGTACTGGGACCAATTGGTAAAGTAGCACACAAGCTTCATGGCTGTGCCTGGTTGAGAAGAACAGGGGCTGGGAGTTGGAAACATTGAGATCTGGGATCTCAGTATTCATGGGGGGTTCTTCCACAGGCTCATTGGGGAGGAACAGCAGAAACGCTCTGGAAATCTCAGTTCTCTCTCTACACTTAGGGCTGGGGATGTGAGGAGGGCACAGAAGGGCTCAGATTGGTTAGGTAAGACTGCAAGCTAAAAGTGTTCTCCCCTTCTCGAGAACCTGGGAATGGAGTGAGAGCAAACATAGGATAAAACTGAAACCACTTCCCCTGAAGATATCTAATTTCTGTGGAGTTAATAACTGTCTCCCCGGCTCCCCTGCCCCCACCGACTCATTCTAGTTCCTGTTGTTAGTTGCTTTGGAGTTGATTCTGACTTATGGAGATCCTATGTGTGCAGAGTAGAGCTGCTCCATAGGGTTCTCAAGGCTGTGACCTTTCGGAAGCAGATTGCCAGGCCTGTCTTCCGAGACTCCACTGGGTGAGTTCAGACCACCAACCTTTGGCTAGAGGTTGAACGTTTAACTGTTTGCACTACCTAATACTATCTTAATTCCATACCCTGACAAATGTCATTCTGGTCCTAGGCAACCTCATTTCTATCCCTTACTTAAAAGAATATAAATGTTGGGGGTGAGGGGGAAGACTGGAGGGAGAGAGGTCTTTTTGGAGTTTGTTTGTTTGTTTGGATGACAACTTTGAATGTCCTATAGAAGCTGGAAACTCCAGCTCTCTCAGGCTCTTGAACATCTAAGTCTGCTCACGGTGGAAATTCCCTTATCAGAAAGATACTTATCAAGCTGCAGCTGAAGCAACACAGCCAGACCTGTCAAAAAAGCAAGCAACAGCACGATGAAAGTGACTAATGTCACTGAATTGTACATG
>NW_004444009.1:12934487-12979205 GCF_000243295.1 Trichechus manatus latirostris | reverse complement strand
CAAAATAAAAACCAAGAAACAAATCCATGATTCGGCTCCAGCTTCCCAGGGAAGCTATAGGCCTGTTGCCCTGCTGGGTAACTATGAACATTCAGCTCCCAGTGAGTCCTGCTCAGCTTTTTCTCTCCACAGCTTATGCATTAACCACCCCTGGAGATGGATTGGGGGGGAATAAGGGAGCTAAGTCCTGGAGCTGGGTTCTCCACCACCTATTAAGTGGTAAACTAGAAAGAGCTTGGACTTTGGAGTCAGACATTGTTAGATTTGAAGCCTGGATCTTCTACTTCCAACCGCAGGATGCCAAATATCCTATTGCACCTCATTTAACCTCAGTTCACTTACTGGCAAAAAGAGGGGGTAATGATACGTACTTCAAATTTTTGTTGTAAGGATTAGATGAGCTCACTGAAGTGGCAGTACCTAACACACAGGCAAGATGGAATAAATGTGTTTTAATAAACTGTTGGCCCAGCTGACTTACCTTAAGCCAAGATCCAACTTAACTAGTCTTAACTCAATGGCACGCTCAGTAAGGCAACCAACTGAATAGCACTTGCTGAGGTCCCAGAATGCTCCAGAGCCTGTGGGAGCAGCCGCTCACACCTCCTGACGTTCAGTACCCTCTGACTGCTCATGAACCACAGACTTCCAAGAGGTCTTCAGGATTTGGGTGGAGGAGGGCATAGAAGAGGTCGTATCTGAGCACCAAAGGAGGCATTACTTCCTCCTCTACAGAAGCTGGTACTGGGCAGGATGCAGGTGGTGAGATAGGTATGAAAAGAGAGAAGGGATTATAAAAATAATTCATTTAACAGAATATTCCAGAGAGAGAGAAAGATGTGGATTGCAGAGGCAGCAGGACTTGAATTGCAAACTGCGAAAGCAGAGCCCCAGCTTAGATGCCCTGTCTTTAGGAGACCGTTGTCCAGGCCCTGCTCAGGCTCTGGCTCTGGGTGAACTCGCAGACAAGTAGATTCACCACCCTGGGCTAAGGTCTCCACTCCCTCCTCTAATAACATCATGGCCTGGGTTGCCTCTGGGTTTTTGTGACGATAACATTGGATTATGAATGTGAAAGAATTCTAAAAACACAAGCGGTCAAGAATTGGCTGGTAATATCTATATTTGCTAATAGAAAAAAAAAGGGCCAAGTATGATCTTATAGGGTGTCCCTAGGTGGCAAACGGTTAACACGCTCGGCTGTTGACTGAAAGGTTGGAGGTTCATATCCGTCCAGAGGTGCCTTAGAACAAAGTCCTAGTGATCTACTTCTGAGAAATCAGCCATTGAAAACCTTATGGAGCACAGATCTACTCTGACACACATGGGGTCGCCATGAGTTGGAATCAACTCCACGGCAACTGGTTTGGTTTGGTTTAGTGTTATTGTCATTTGCTGTCAAGTAGATTCTGACTCATAGTGACACTATAGGACAGAGTAGAACTGTTCCATTGGGATTCCTAGGCTGTAATATTTACAGGAGCAGATTACCAGGTCTTACCTCCCACGGAATGGCTGGTGGGTTCGAACTGGTGGCCTTTTGGTTAGCAGTCGAGCACTTAATCATTGCAACACCAGGGCTCCTTGGTTTACTAGTAGTTTCCTAATAAATATCATTGATTGAATGAATGGTGTGTTTCAAATAGAAATATGAATGTGTCCTGGTCTAGATCCCCCAATCTCATTCCATGCATGTCCTACTCCCTTGGGGCTGTATTCCCCTCTGCTCCACTTGCCTCCTCCCTGAACTTAGGATAAAGTGGCACTTAATTTATGGGGAGAAAGAGAGAAGAAGAGGGGAGGGAAATGGATAAACACAAAATGTGTTGTTAGGAGTAGCTCTGGGGCAGTCATTTCACCCAGAAGGAGCCAGAAACAGGTGAGAATGTCTAACTTGCTGGGACCAACCAACTAAGCCTTTGAAATGCTTTAGCACTTTCTACAGTGGCACAGAGGACTTTACTCTTCTCACTCCAGACCACGGGCATGTGCAAGAGAGAGAAAAAGCCCACAGTCTGACAGAGCAGGAGCCTCATGGGGATGGTATATGCCAGGAGAAGGGAGAATCCAAACAGTGCCTTTATTTGTGGAAGCTAGGGGTTGATTCCTGCTCCCTGACCTTTGCTGGAGAGGACTCTCTGAGTTTAGAGAAGAAAAGGGAAAGGGGGGTTGGGTGTCTGTGACTTACCAGCCCAAAGCAGCAACCTCCCCATCTCTGCTGCTATCCTAGCACCAAGTCCTAGGGCCCTGGGGGCTCTATATCAGATCTGAGTGGGGAGGGGCCTGATTATCACTGTGAAAGTGGAACAGCTGCAGAAGGCAGTGTGCCCACAATCCAGCCCCACGGCTTGCTTCTAGATTTACACTTGTCCCATTCCCAAGGTCCCTGAGCAGCCTATCCTATAGTCAAAGCTCCTCATCTGTTGTGCCAAGTTCACTGACCTCATTAAGCATCAAATCTTCTCAAGAAGACCATATTCTTCTGACTATTTCTTCGACAGTGAGAGGGAGAAAGCTGTGATGTTGCTACAACATTGACTCTCTCTCCTGATCATTATTTATCTATTAACTGATTAAATCAATACGTCAAACATTTACTGGGCGCCTCCCTAGTGCCGTGTGCTAGGGATACACTGAAGCCTAACACATGGTGGCTGCCCTCACATCTAGTAGTGTAGTCATGAACATATAGACAAACTGAAATGCATTACTACCTTAGAACAGAAAGATGGACAAATGCTGCAGAAAACGGAAGAGGGGATCTCTACTGGAGGGGCAGGGAAGACTTCACAGAGGAGGTGACATTTGAACTAGACTTGTCATAATTTACCAGTGAGAGGAGACGTGAAAGGTCATTTAAAGGAGGGAGGATAACATATAAAAAGGCCTGGGGCATTTTTAGAGCAGTGAAATTATCCTGCATGCTACCTTAATGGTTGACACATGAAATTATGCATTTGTCAAAACCCATAGGACTATACAACACAAAGAATGAATCCTAACGTGAACTATGGATTTTAGTTCATAATAAAGTATCAATATTGTTTCATCAGTTATAACAAATGTCCCACAGGAATGTAAGATGTTAATAATAGGGGAAATTCTATGCAGGGAGAGAGGGAATGTATGCGAATTCTCTGAACTTTCTGCATAATTTTTCTGTAAACCTAAAACTGCTCTAAAAAATAAAGTCTATTTAAAAAAAAAAAAAGTGAGTCTTGCCAAAAACAAGGCCTGGGACAGGAGAGAGTCTAGGGTTTGCAGGGACTGATGAAGAGCTCACAGTGGCTGGGTTGCAGGCCAGTTGAGAGGAGTGTCAAAGAGACCGACCATGTGACTGCCCTGATGGACATTCACTCCGAAGTTCAGGCAGCTAGTGAGGGAAAAGCCATGACACATAGACCAAGGGAATGAGACCATTTGACCATTTACCCAAGACACAAAGAGAGCAACCTATCTCCACTCCACACCCCCAACTCTGAATTCCAGGATAAGAGAGATGGCCCACTTCTTAGCCAGCTCACCCTACCTTCCTGAGGGTTGCCATCTACTGTATACAATGGAGGAAAGGGTCAAGGAGCCCCCATCGGGGTTGTCTTAGTCACTCAGTGCTGCTGTAACAGAAATACCACGAGTGGATGGCTTTAGCAAACAGGAATGTATTCTCTCACAGTTTAGGAGGCTAGAAATCCAAATTCATGGCACCAGCTCCAGAGATGGGCTTTCTCTCTCTGTTGGCTCTGGGAGAAGGGCCTTGTCATCAATCTTCTGCTGGGTCCAGGAGTTTCTCAGCTCAGGGACCCTGGGTCCAAATGACATGATCCGCTCTCAGCTCTTCTTCCTTGGTGGTATGAGATCCCTCTCTTTCTGCTCCCTTCTCTCTCCTTTTATCTCTTGTAAGATAAAAGATGATGCAGGCCACACCCCAGGGAAACTCCCCTTACATTGGATCAGGGCTGTGACCTGAGTAAAGATGTTGCATCCCACTATAATCCTCATTAACATGACCTAATCCTGCCTCATTAACATAACAGACAGCTCACTCCCAAATGGAACCATAACCACAGGCACAGAGGCTAGGATTTACAACACATCACAAAATGGAAGATAATTACATCAGATCACAAAATGGAGGACAACCACACAATACTGGAAATCATGGCCTTGCCAAGTTGACACATATTTTGGGGAGACACAATTAAATTCATGACAGGGATAAAGAGTAGTGTGAATAGTGTGGGCAGAAGGAGTAAGAGAGGAGGTCAAAACATTGGACCAAGACTGTGGGAGTAGGTTTTGGGGCTCTTGGTGAATTGTGGGTAGTGAAGTGGAGGGTCAGAGTGGAACTAAGAAAAGAGGAAGCAGAGAGCTGGCTATTTTGAGTCGACTCTAAATTCTGGGTTTAGGGGCCAGATGTGAAGAGACCTTTTATTTCTGTTTAAGTTTCTCAGGCATGGCCATGAGCCTAGCAAAATGGTCAGGGTATGAAAGCATCAGCCCTACCAGAAGACCATGCATCTGTCTGGAGTTTTGCCTTGGGAATCTTGTGAATGATACACCAGGTGCTGGAACAGGAGGAACGCCAACCGAGTCGGAACCTCAAAGGGAGAGAAGTCTTACCAGCAGAGCTCTCTTTCTAAAATCTGTTATGGAGTCCCATGATTAGAGAATAAAGTTTAGACTTTTAGCAAGGCCCTGCTTGACTGATCCCAGCCCACCTGTGCAGCCTCATTTCCTGCCATCCTCTCCAGGTACTACATGCTCCAGCCAGTTCAAATTTCCTGCTGCTCTACAATCACACCAACTCTTCAGCCTCTGTGCTTTTTCTTATGCCATTCTTTTGCCTGGGATGCTGTGGTGGTTAATTTTATGAGTCAACTTGGTGAGGCTGTGGTGTGATCGCTTGGTCAAATACTAGTCTAGATGTTGCTATGAAGGTATGTACATGTAGTTAGCATTTAATTCAGCAGTTTGTAATTGACTGCTAACCTAAAGGTTGGTAGTTGGAACATACCCAGTGGCTCTGTGGAAGAAAGGCCTGGCATACTGCTTCCATAAA
This sequence comes from Trichechus manatus latirostris, assembly GCF_000243295.1. Classification (NCBI taxonomy): domain Eukaryota; kingdom Metazoa; phylum Chordata; class Mammalia; order Sirenia; family Trichechidae; genus Trichechus; species Trichechus manatus. Next base: position 12,974,146 of record NW_004444009.1, on the reverse strand, counting down.
GATTATAGCCAAGAAAACTCTATGGAGCAGTTCTACTCTGTAACACATGGGGTCACCATGAGTCAGGGGCCAACTCAATGGCAGCTAACAACAACAATAGCGTTTAAATCAGTTGATCTTAAGCTAAGCAGAAAACCCTCAGGAATGTGAATGGGCCTTATCCAATCAGTTGAAGGCCTTAAGAGCAAAAACTGAGGTGTCCTGAAAAAGGATTCTGTTTCAAGACTGTAAATAGACAAGACTGCTGGAGTTTCTAGCCTGCCTGACCTACAGATTTTGGGCTTGCCAGATCCCACAATCGCATGAGCCAATTCCTCAAAATACATCACTGTCTCTTGCTATAATCTCTCTCTCTTTCTATCTATCTATCTATCTACCTATCTATCTATCTCTTTCTTTCTCTCTTCTCTCTCTCTCTTTGTCATTCTTCCCCGCCTCCACCCCCCGCAGTCTTCCAAATCTCTGTCACAAAAGATACAGGGATTAGGATGCAAGATTATCATTTGGTGGGGTGGGGAAAGAGGACTAATAGTGGAAGGTGGGTGTACTAGTTATCTAGTGCTGCTATAACAGAAATACCACACGTGGATGGCTTTAACAAACAGAAATTTATTTTCTCACACTCTAGGAGGCTAGAAGTCCGAAATTCAGGGTGCCAGCTCCAGGGGAAGGCTTTCTTTCTTTGTCAGCTCTGGAGGAAGATCCTTGTCATCAATCTTCCCCTAGTCTAGGAGCTTCTCAGCCCAGGGACCCTGGTACTACTTTCTTGGTATCATGGTGTCCCTCTCCTCTCTGCTCGATTCTTTCTTTTATATCTCAGAAGAGATTGAATCAAGATACAACCTAATCCTGTAGATTGAATTTTGCCTCATTAACATAACTACCTCTAATCCTGCCTCATTAACATCATAGAGATAGGTTTTACAACACAAAGGAATATCACATCAGATCACAAAATGGTGGACAACCACGCAATACTGGGAATCATGGCCTAGCCAAGTTGACCCATATTTTTGGGGGACACAATTCAATCTATAACAGTGGGGAACACTCACATGTAGATACAAATCTTGTTCCCATCCCATAAGTGATAGAAAAGGTGGAACAAACCTTAAGCTGTGGAGAAGTTTCTCTTCAGGTGTTATTTTTCTGGAATTTAGGAGCAGACAGACTTTTGTAACTCTGGCTTTGTCAATACTATTAATTGTTCCACCGGGCTGGGGCTTGCTGATGATCATGATAACGGGGATTTGGTTGTGTGATATAATCTTGATAACTGTATTGAGAACTTTCCAGAAATTGTATCTCTAACTTAAGATCTTTGCTCTAAACACTGGAGGCCAAAGGCCAGAGCATGAATAGGGGTGATACTGAGGCAGTAACAGTGGCTGACAGGGCAGGGAATGAGGGTGGAGGGGAAATGGCTGGCCTACAGCTTCCTCCTCTTTGACAAAAAGAATCTATTTCTCCCATAAGAGAAACAAACACTAAAAAAGAAAAGAAATGGCCCAGTGCAAACACTAAACCATTCAATAAGATCAACTCCATCATGTATTAGTAGAGGGAACACATGAGATGATATGAAAGATGTACACCCACATTTACCCTCAACCAAACACACACACACATACACACTCACATCTGGATTAAAAATTATTTGCATCTTTTCTTTCCAGATACATCCTTCTAATTACATTTGAATCAGTGTGATATCTGCATTATTAAAACAGTTTTGTGGTCCCAGGGCAATGCCAGTTTTTAATTCCCTGGACACAGCATCTCTGCTTTGAAGGGAAAACTGCTTTATATGATTGCTGATGACCAAACATGCATTGCAAATTCAGCTACTGGACTTACTTCAAATAAGTAAAATGCTAAAAGCAAGACATTCTACTTGACTGAAAATTCCTTGGGGGGCAAAGTCATGTCTCATTTATATTTACGTATCCAAGAGACTTGCACATACCAGACTCTCATAAAATATTTATTACATTGATTCTGGTTCTGATATGGACACTAACTGCATAAACACCTCTCCATGCCTCAGTTCCTTCCACCATGAAATAAGATTGGAGTTTTAAACTCAAATGCTTTCAGGCCAAGGAAGCAGGTAAAGTGAATATGTGAAGCAGCAAAGGGTGCCAGTAGGGAGTAATAGGGTCTGTGAAAATCCACACTAGCAGTCAAATTTACTAAAACTGTGCTGATCTCTCCAAAAAATGTCTTCTGGTAAGATTTGGCTTTCAGATCACCTGCTTGAAATACTAAGATTTTTTTTTTCCCTTCCTCTAACATTCTTGAGTCTTTTGCTCTGGTTCACGTTCTTTTCTAAGGATGGAGAGAAAAAAATGTTGGGCAAGAGAGTGTTGAGAGGGGTGATGACTTCCAATCAGACCTCCCCATGTAGATACTGCTGTGTCCCTAACGTCTATGATGCAGTTCCACACTCAGAGGCCTCCTGTTGATCAATTAACAAATTCCCTGAAAAAGCTGCTTCTAAATTTTAATTTGGAGTCCCCAAGTGGTGTAAACACATAACACACTCAGTTGCTAACCGAAAGATTGGAGGTTTGAGTCCACCCAGGGTTGCCCTGGAGAAAAGGCCTGGCAATCTACTTCTGAAAAATCAGCCACTGAAAACTCTATGGAGCACAGTCCTACTGTGACACACATGGGGGCACCATAAGTAAGGCTTGCTCAACGATAACTGATGTATAAGTTTTAATTTAAAGTAAACTACTAAAAGAAGAACACAAGAAAAAACATTGTAGAAGGAACATCAAAGATGTTTGGAGTTTTCTGATTTATTAATCGCAGAAAGTAAGAATTTCATGAGAAGAAAGGGTCAGGATCATTAAAAATGCTGCCAGTGGTCCGCAGAAACATAGGGCAATCCCAGCACCCTGTGGGGAGGGATGGAGACAGATGCCTCTGGTTAGTCTAAGCAGAGAGGGCAAAGCCCACCTTATTGTTGGCCGTGTCATAGAGTAATATTCCTTGAGGAAGACATCTCCCAGAATCCATAGGGGCTGCCCAGTGAGGGAGGGCAGGTAAGTGGCCTCAATCCCAAGTCTGCAGTAGCCATTGTTCTAAAAAGACAAAGGACATGAAGATACAACCAGTTGCATTGTAGAGACCATTCTCCACAGGAACGTGACACTCTTGGGGTTCTCTGAATTCTTGCTCAGCTCAGCTTGGCCCCTGGTGATTCCCCATAGCTGACCAGATGTGAGCTGGGACATAGGACAGCAGTTTGGGCCCACCTCTTCACAGGATCCAGAGAGCCTAGGAGTAAATACGAATATTGAAGATATAGGCAGAGGGAGGCAGAGGGAACTGGAACCTGCTGATGATGAAGGTGATGGTGGGCATGCTCTGTAAGTAGTTGCAGTTGACCACAAACTGAGAGAGGGAAGAGGTAAAGCTGAGGAACCCCAGGGACTGGGAGCCCAGACAAGGGCTCAACACCCCCTCTTTTTTTTTCCTGAGTCACTTGTGAGACTCTCCCCTTGATCCTCCAGCAGAGGCTGCTTCAGGGTATGAAGGGCACGACCTGCTTCCCAGATACAACACTGACCAGGCCTTCTTGCTTTCTTGAGTCCTTTCCTCAAACATGTCTCCTTAAACACGTCTCAGCTCTTAGATTTTGGTTGTGTTACTATGACCGTAAGAAGTCAGGCTTACTCTAGAATGTAGTCTCCAGTCTCAGAAAGTACAATCTACAGAGAAAAGACATGAGCATGCTCACACTTGTAAAAAACACACTCTTGTGCACACTCATATCGACATTTGTTTGCACATGTCCATGAACTCAACACACACACACACACACACACACACACTGAGGAACCAAGATTTAGTGTGCAGGAAGAAGCAAAGTACAGATACCTGAACAGAAGGGAGCAGGTCTGTAGAGAGGAAGCTACTCAGAGGAAAACCCAAAGGTGTATTTCTAGGGAAGAAAGAAACCCAAGTGGAATGAAGAAATGTATTGTCCTCTGACTCTAAAATTCCAGTGCAGTCAAATGAGAGTGGGCAGACAAAGTTGCAATGTGCTCCTAGGACCTGCAGTGAATTAGTAGTACCTTCTGACAACCATTCACCCCAAACTCACAGTTTGGATGGAGTGAGAAACTCTCCCCCCTTGCCTGCTTTGCACTGAGGATTCATGGACTGAAATGCCATGCTTTGTCTCTACCTGATCTGTCCTTGCAGGGGCTCTGGTCCCCACCCAACCCTTCCTCGTCTCCCTTGGGAATTCATTGCACCCAGGCTCCTGTGTTGACGTTGTCCGGCAGTGCGGAGAAGCCATTGGCTTCTGGTTACTCACATCACTATTTTGGGCCCTCTGGGCTCCTGCTGCCTGAAAGGAGCTCATGTACTGCTGGGGAACAGCCAGCAGGAAGGTCCCAGCATCCACAATGGCTTGGCAGCCCTGGGAGTACAAGCCCGTGATCTGGTTACCGACGGCAAACCTGGGCAGGGGAGACCAGGATGAAGAGGGTCAGGTGCCTCTGCCACAAACCTGAGCCACGTCCACCCCTTCTCCCTCCAACTCAGCAGATTTAACATTCTGCCTCTTTCAGGAAGCTGGGCTACCAATATTATACATCTGCCCATGTAACATTTCTGTGCCTTTGTGATTACTGGTAGTGGTCATGATCATGAACTTTGGAAACATAGCTTGTATTTAGATCTTGACCTTATGAAATGCATGACTTTGGACAAGTTACTTAACCTCTGAGCCTTGGTTTCTTTATCTATAGCGTGAAATACATTGCCGACCTCCTCATAGTGTTGTGGAATTTTATGCAATAATATATGTAACGTATTTAGCATAGTGACTGGCACATAGAAAACATCAATGACAGCTGTTACTCTTACTGATGACAAAAGTGGTAAAGATGATGCTTCAAATATTCAAAGTGGGTGATGATGAAGCTTTCAGGAACAAAGTCATGGATTGATCTAGGAATGACCAATCTGCTGACCAATTCAAAAAGTTCAGGTAACAGCTAGATATCAGAGTTTACAAGGCTCCAGGCCCATCACAACCTGGAGGGTTTAAGTGATTCTTTAAGAAACCTGTGCAATGTGGAGGAAAGGTGTCAGCCATGACAGGAGCAGGAAACACTGTCATGCTGGAGGAGAACCTTATGAATGTTCACAATCCATAGGAACTGTTCTCTCTACTTATTCCTGGATGGCAATCTTCCAGTAGAGTTCCCAGGTGACAGGCACCCAGATGATCTGACCAGAATATAGTTGGGTGTCCACACCTCCCGGGATGAGCTCCCCACCATAATGACAGGCTGGTTGGCTAGGGAGAAATGTAGAAGAACTTGAGTTCCCACAACATGAACAGCAGGACAGGCAATTCCTCTCTCCTCTCTCCTTCTCTCCCTCCCTCAGACTCAGAGGTCAGCAGAATGGGGGAGTCACCTGGCTCAGAGCTGCAAGGGAGAGACACCTAAGAGTAACACTTAAGTATTAGACAATTGGAAGCACCGATTATGTCCATAAAGGAGAAGATGGAGTTGGAAGCTAGGCACCTGAAAACAAACCATAAAAGCATCCCAGAGAAATGCTCTCTGAGACAAAGTGAGGAAGAACAGAAACATCTCTGGTATCCCCTAGAATGGGGCTCAACAGAGATCTCCAGTGAGCTACGACTGGAATATTCCTACCATGGTCAGGTTGAGAACTAGACAATGTTGAAAGAAATTAGGCCTCTTGTGTTCACTATCCTGAATCTGTCAGTCATAGAAAAAAGAGGTTTGGACTTAGGTACCTGGAGGGTCGTGTGTTCAGGGAATATGGAGCAGGGAATAAAGTTTGCCACAAAAGTTCAAGGGCAGGTCGACTAGGAAAAGCACTAGATTTGTGATCAAGTTGTTTCAGTTTGAGTCATAGCTCCACATCTACCAGTGGGTGACCTTGATCAATATTGGCAACCTGTTTGAGCTTCCATTTCCTCACTGGTAAAGTGGGATTAATAACAGGGTTTTTGAGATGTCACTTGAAGCAATAAACCCAAGAATACTTTATAAAGCTGAAGGCATTATTATAATTATGATTTATTTTTCTCTTTATTAGAAAATGCTCATGAGGCTTGTTCTATGGAGCTACAATTGGGCAAATCCAAGACTTCAATCTCCAGATCTACAAAAATAAATGTTGAGGGAATACCACTCACTTTTAAGAAAAGAATCATCATATGGCTTTTGGCCTAGCATAATTAAAAATCTTACAGTATGCTTAAAATAAACCTCTCCCCCACCCAAATAAAATTCCTCACAATTTTTTTTAGAAATACTTGGATTCTATATAGCAAGTTATTGTGTCAGGAAACTTTATAACCTGGGCCATGTCTGCTCCTGGGTGTGGGCTGCATGGGTGCTCTAAAGCCAGGACAACGGGTGGGAGGACAGGTTCTTACTTAGAGAAGTAGAAGCTGAAGATGGGTTGAGTGAGCTGGCCCTGCTGCAGCATCCCCTGCATGACTGTTGGGACATTCCCCACCACCAAGTTTGGGTAGGCCATGCCCAGAATCCTGTCAAAGTCTGAATAGTAGAAGGGGTTGCTGGGTTCATTCTCACTCAGGCCAAACTCCTGGTTATTGATGACGATGTTCTGAACTTGGGGCGAGCAGACATAGGAGCTTACAACTCAGGTGGACTAATGCTTCACAGGGTCTGGCATCAAGAACCTCTCCTGGGGAGAGGACATTGGCTTCTTTGATGCAGAGCTCAACCATGAGGGTGGGACTGGAGGTGGAAGAGCAGCATTGTCACCTAACCATGTATGTGTCTGAGGGGAAAAATGTGTGAGTGTTGGGGAGGGAAAGGCAGCTGTTTCCTGGAGTTCCAGTTTCTCCCTCCATGAACAGTGAAAGGACAGCAACTGGGTTTATACTGAATAATCCATGTGGAGGAAGGATTAGAGGAACTGTGGGTGTTCGACCTATAGAAATAAGAAAAGAGTGAAAGGACATGTCTTCAAATATCCAAAGTGTTACTGTGTAGAAGAGGAGACAGATTTATTCTGTGTGGTTGCAGAAGGCAGAGTTAAGACCAGGGAGTAAAGTCACCAAAAGACAAACTTTAATACAACATAAAGAGCCTTCTAGTTATAAGGCCACCTGTCAGGACTGCTGTGGAAGCAATTCCTGACTTGGGAGGTTGAATTAGATGACCTTTGAAGTCCCTTCCAACTTTCAGCTTCTATGAAGGTTATACATAATTAGTAATCATTGATTTCTCTGATAGCTTAAGAGTCTAGAAAATGAGACCAAAACCACAAATTCTAGTAGGCTAAGAGAGCATCACTCACAGTCACGGTGTCGTATCCCAGGACCACACTCAGGCTGCCACTCCCACAGGACAGTGTACAGGTTTGTCCATTGTTTCTGAAGGTGGAGGACAGGCTGGGATTGAACCTGTTGTGATCAACTGTAGAGAGACAGAATGGAGTATTAGTGTCATTCACTGCTTTCCACAAGCACTTGGAGACAACTTATCCTCAATATCCTGAGATCTTCAGACCAAGGCTGAAATAGGGCATCAGCCTCAGATCCTTTGTACCATAGACAAACCGTGTTGGTCCCAGAAAAGTCCGTCCCATTGGATGATAGAAATTGCCCAGGTTCCTCCCAACCCATCATGAGCTGAGAGAAGGACTGGCTCAGAGGAGCCAAGATTTCCGGGCCAGAAGAGAGCTGAGGGGAAGGAGAAATGTAGAAAGGAATGGAAGCCTAGTGTACTTCTGCTGCCTCTCTCCAGAACAATCAGCAACTTCTGCTGAAGTACTTGACAGGCTAAGGATAGAATTTCTAGCTATTCCTAATATGAGGAGAATGAAAATAATGGTTATGTGCAAAAAAGTCTGGACTTAGAATTATCAACTGAGCTCAAATTCTGACTCTGCTACTTCTTAACTCACTCCCTTCCCTGCCCCTCCTCTGCTTCCAGCCGTAGAGGTGGGTTGTGATGGTGGTAGTCACAGCAGGTCTGGCTTTGGCAGTAGGTGGAGGGTACCCACAGGTTGGAGAAGCCAGTGTCGAAGAGGACCAGGAAATTTTGGGGTGGTGTCCTAATGCTGATCTTCCCAAAGTAGAGTGACTGCAAAGTAAGGTTTGTTAACTTCATTAAACTCTCAGCCTTGTCCTAAGGTGGGGAAGAAGTTAGCCCACTTTGCCCAGATCATTTCCTAGGAGGAATAAGAGGCTTCTCCCACAAGTTTTCCTTCCCATCTGGAAACAGCTCCTCTTTGATATCCCACCTTTTTGTCCCTAACTGCAAGTCTAGTCCTTTGACCATCTAAGATTTAATCTGGCAAGACAGTATCTTCCTCCAAGTGTGTTTGCTACTTTTGGTAAGGAGAAACCTCCATGGATTTGCCAGGGTATGCCAGAACACACTGAATTAGAGAAGTAATCACTTTTCTCTCCCTTTTCCAGTATTCATCTACCCTTTCCACTTCTCTCTGTCTCACACACACCCTTCTCCCCTTCTCTTCCAGTGTTAGATACTTTTACCACCATTCTCCTCTTTCCTGGTCACACACTAGCAAAGGGTACAAACTAAAAAAGTTTGGGGTGAGAGGCAGCATAGAGATCAAGAAGAGCATTTCACTAGGAGATAGCTTAACTTCTAAGTGAATTTGGCGATTCTTTCACTTACCTGACTCTAGTTCCTTCCTCTATAAAATGTGGGGTACCATATGACCCAGAAATTCCACTCCTAGGTATATATGCAAAAGAATTGAAAGCAAGGACTGAAATATATACTTGTACATGAATGTTCATTGCAGCATTAGTCACAATAGCCAAAAGATGGAAACAACCCATGTCCATTAACAGATGAATAAACAAAACATGGTATATCCATACAATGGAATATTTTTCAGCTATAAAGAGAAATGAAGTTCTGATACATGCTACAATATAGATGAACCTTGAAAATATGCTAAATGAAATAAAACAGACACAAAGGAACAAATATTATGTGATTCCCCTTAGTAATCAAATGCATATAGACAGAAAGTAGATTAGTGGTTACTGGGGGTTGTGGGGAGAGGGTAATGGGGAGTTGTTGCTTAATGGATACAGAGTTTCTGTTTGGGGTGATGAAAAAGTTTTGGAAATAAATAGTGGTGAGACGATGGTTAAAAAAATGTGGGAGTTGAAATAGGAGACCCCCTAAGGTACCTTCCAGCTTTGACATTCTACATAGCAGCTCATTAAGGATAAGTGTATAGCAAACTAGAGGGTCGAGATGCCCTGATCAGACATTATAGCCTTGAGAACATTAAAACATTTATTCTGAGGACCAGCAGGGAACATGTATACTTTTCCACTGAAATAGTGTCTGGAGGCACTGGAGATTTTGTTGCATGGCCTGGCAGCCTCACACGTGTTTTCCTTCTTTCCCCTTGTAGCTCTTTGCTAGGACTTGGTTTGGATCTCTCAATTGACTCAAACATTCCGTCTATGAATCTCGTAACCATATGAATGGACTTTAGAGAGATGGGCCAGTAATGAGAGGAAAGGGAAAAAGAAAAGGAACTACTATACTATTAGATGGTACCAATTCACAACTCTATTATTCAGATACAAGGGTGAGACTTAGAAAGGTTTAGTAACTAGTTCAAAATCGTAGCTAATGAGAGGTAAAAATGAGTGTCTGAGAATGGTTATTAGCCAAGGGTTATGAACAGTGCCCCCCCACTCCCACCCACATCCATGTAGTTAGTGATGGCCTCTGTCTTAGGCTGGGTTCTCTAGAGAAGCAAAACCAGAAAAGCGTATAAATATATATAGAGAGATTTATATCAAGGAAACAGCTCATGTGATTGTAGAGGCTAGAACGTCCCAAGTCCATGGATCAGGGTAGAGGCCTCTCCCAAGTTACACAGCCACAGAAGCTAGCCAGCCCAAGATTGGCAGGTTGGAGAGCAGGGCTCCCGCTCACAGGCTGTGAAGGTTGACGAATTCCAAGATCGGCAGGAAAGACCATGAGGTTTCTCCTGATTCATGTAGCTGCAGGGGCTGGCGAACCCAAGATCTGCAGTTCAGAGAGCAGGGCTCTGCTCACAGGCTGTGAAGATCGACAAATCCCAAGTTCGGCAGATAAGCTGACAGCTCAAGTCCCAAGAACCAGAGGCGAGACAACAGGAGGCAGCTACAGGATCCAGAGTGAGCAAAAAGCCAGAACATCTGCTTATATTTAGATGCAGGCCACACCACCAAGGAAACTCCCTTTCATCTGATTGGCTACTCACAGCATATTCAATCATGGGAGTGATCATATATAAACACTGAGAATCATAGCCCAGCCAAGCTGACACACTATCTTAACCATCACAGGCTCATAAGAAACAGCATCATTATTGAAATGATACTTGGCAGCTGGATCAACCTTTGGGTGGGTCTTTAGGAATGTCTCCAGTACACCATGCTCCTCCATCACCTGGCAAGTAGACTAAATGATTCTATGGAGAATCGGGTAAACAAAAGGGATGAGCCTCACCTTGCCCCATTAAAACTACTCCTTCAATGATCTGGCCTAGAGTCTTCAAACCTCTTCAACACTCTGCTCAAGAAGAGCCTTCTTACAGGAAATCCTCTCAGATTCTAGCCAGCTCTGACCACTGTAACCATTCCAGCATCCCCAACATAGGTATACACAAACTCACATAATTTTATTTTTTATGTTGCTGTTTGTTTTTTGCTTATGTATTATTTCCCAAGAATAAATGTCTGTTTCTTCCAAGTCCCTCTTATAAGCCTCGGGCAGGGATTATGCATCCTTCCTTCTTGGAAAACAAAACACCCACCCTACCACCCTTATAAACTCACATCCTCCCCCCTCGCCCACACACACATGTACTCACATACACACATACGCATGCACACAGACACATTTAATACACACCATCCATCTATTTCAAATCTTGGGCCACAGTAGGTGCTCAGTTCTTCATACTGAGTGACACACTGACTACCTCTCCAGGAAGCTTCAGAAAAAGAAAGCCTTTGGTCTTCTCTATTCTTGTTAGGCTCCCTGAGGGCTGGAATTCACAAGGAAGCTGAATCCCAGCACACACTTTTCCAAACCCTCTGAGCAGTGTAGACAAACCAAGACCAAGACCATGAGGTTCATGGTGGTGATTTTCAACTCCCTGCCAGCACGCAAGACACTGTGGCAGAGCACATGGAGGGAGATTAGGTCTCTCTTTTATATCCTGGGCTCTGCACTTTTGGTCTCTAGGCACATGGGCTTTCCTACCTTTGTACCAGCTTGTGCCCCTCCACATACAAGGATTTTGTTGTCTTTCCCTCTGGTGGGCGTAAATGACTTTAATATCTACTCCATAGTCAACAACTTAAAAAGCAATTAATGACTTTGCGGACGCAGTCCAAGGATTAGGATTTGACAACAAACATAAAATGCACTGAGGACAAAGTATCCTGGTGGCCTGTGTCTACTGAGAAATGGGTGCTGGAAACTTCTACCAGAACAATGGAACAATTTGCTGTTTGGCTCCAAAGGACATGTGCTTTTTTGAGATTTACAGTCTATCTTCACTTCTTTCCCTCCTTCTCCCCCGTCTTCTGCTCTGTCTCATCTATAGCCTTCCATATATGATTCTCATAGTCCATGTCATTCTTTGCTCTTTGTTCTTTAATTATTTTTTAGTTCATAAAACAGCCATTTAATGAATGCCTACTCTGTACTCACCTCTGTACTAAGCTCTGGGAATGCAAAGATAATTAAGAAATGATTCCTGTATGCAAAGGTCTGCATTCTTGCTTGAGTAACTGACACACAATCAAATTATGAGGCACTGTGATCACCCGAGGCATTCAAATGTTTGTTGAATGAATGAAGGTGATAATAAAAGTATTCATAACGCAAGCAGAGAGAATGGGTGATAGTTCCTGGTGGCTTGGGAAAGGCTTCACAAAGGAAGTGACATTTGTGTAAGTATATTGCAGAATGCTGGATGAGGGAGTAAGGGAGGTGAAAAAGCCATTGAAGCAGAAGAAAAGCTTGAGCAATGGCAAAAAGGAGGGAAGATGTGTGATAAGCTCAGAGAACATTATGACCAACGTGGTCAGAAGAATAGTGGCTCCTCACCAGCCCAAAACAGATCCAAAGGACTTCCCCCTGGGTGTGCACAATTCTGAGCATGTTACCTACAACTCTGAAAATTTTTTGATATTCTAGAAACCACATGAAATGGAAGGACTGTAATGCAGTAAGAGGAATAATCTTGAGTCTACAATACTATATTAAAGCAGTACATATTCAGTATCTTCAATGTTTTAACTATTAGTACTATCAAAATATTTATTATATGCCTCATAACTGATTACAACACACTAGCAAACCATTGATAGACCCACTGGACTACAGTAGTAAGTATCTACATGGGTATGATCAGGTGCACCATTCCGTGCTGTGCTAAGGAATATTGACTTTGTCCTGTAAGCTGTTAGGAGACATCAATGTTTTTAATCCAGCAAATGACACACTTAATGAATGCCCTTCCATCTACAATTTAGACATAGCCTTTTGGATTGGAGACTATTAGAAGCAATGAGTAAAAGAAGCCAGTCACCAAATGATTCCCTAAGTTAACTTGTGGTCATGAGAGGAGTTACTAGAACTTTGCTATGAATCTACCCTGAAGCTTGAAGCTATGTACAAACCCAAGGAAGGTTTCAACTTCATATGTGTGATTTCATCTTTCTTTATAGAAATAAGGTTTTTAAAGGGAATCTTAAGAGCTACAGAGATATCCTTATAATGACAATATCTCACGTTTATTGAGCATTGATTGTACATAAGATATACATTTTATTTAATCATCACAACAATTTTATGAGGTTAATTTAACTTCCCAAAGATCACACAGTTCATAAAAGGCAGAGCTGGGATTTCATGTCTGGTTTGTCTGACCTCAGAACCTCTTTCTAACCATTACTCTGCACTGCCTCCTCCTCTAGGTGTGGTGTGCTCAAGCTTTCTTTGCTTAAATATTCATGAAAGCATCAACTTTAATTATAAACACAAAAAGATTTATGTTTGCTTATTTTTTTAATAGAAAAATATTTTAATTGCTTCTCTCATTCTTCCTAGCCTTCTTCCTTCCGACTTGTTACACTGCTGCCACCTAGTGGTAATGCTTCTCACTTACAAAAACAGGTTTTTGAAAGGTTAGAACACGTTGTCCATTGAACCTCTCCGTAGCAGTGATTCTTGTTTGAAGATTAGGCTCAGTCTGGTTCAACTTTCTACATACGGTCCTATTGTCTATATGTCGTATTGACCCTTTTCGATATCCCAGAACACTCAGAAGCTCCCAGAGATGAAGGGTAAGGACCTTGTCATCTAGAGGGTGAGTGATGTGCAATGGAAAAATCCCTGTATCTTGTACATAGGTGGAACCAAACACATCTTTCCTCCTTTCCCCCCTCACACTCCACTCTGCCCTAAACCAGGATCCTGGTACAATGGACCACTTTTACACTTACGAAAAAGAGCTTACAAAAAGAATAAAGGAAAGAATGAGCATCTCGGTACCACTTACAACAGAAAGCACTAGAACATTTAGAATGTGTGATCCTCATTGCCAACAGGACAGATTGGCACTAGCAATAAACATGGTGCTCATAAACAGAAGAAGTCTAAAATTGTTGACTAGGCTCCCATATCCTTCACGTGATTGTCAGTTTGTCATACTGTGGTGGCTTACGTGCTGCTGTGATGCTGGAAGCTAAACCACTGGTATTCAAATACCAGCAGGGCCACTAATGGTGGACAGGTTTCAGCTGAGCTTCCAGACTAAGACAGACTAGGAAGAAGGAGCTGGCGGTCTACTTCTGAAAAGAATTAGCCAGTGAAAACCTTATGAATAGCAGTAGAACATTGTCTGATACGGTGCCGGAAGATGAGCCCCCTAGGTTGGAAGGCGCTCAAAAGATGACTGGGGAGGAGCTGCCTCCTCAAAGTAGAGTTGACCTTAATGATGTGGATGGAGCCAAGCTTTCGGGACCTTCATTTGCTGATGTGGCATGACTCAAAATGAGAAGAAACAGCTGCAAACATCCATTAATAATTAGAACATGGAATGCATGAAGTATGAACCTAGGAAAATTGGAAATCATCAAAAATGAAACAGAACACATAAACATCGATATCCTAGGTGTTAGTGAGCTGAAATGGACTGGTATTGGCCATTTTGAATCGGACAGTCATATGGTCTACTATGCCAGGAATGACAACTTCAAGAGGAATGGCATTGCATTCACTGTCAAAAAGAACATTTCAAGATCTATCCTGAAGTACAACGCTGTCAGTGATAGGATAATATCCATACACCTACAAGGAAGGCTAGTTAATATGACTATTATTCAAATTTATGCACCAACCTCTAAGGCCAAATATGAAGAAATAGAAGAGTTTTACCAACTTCTGCAGTCTGAAATTGATCAAACATGCAATCAGGATGTATTGATAATTACTGGTGATTGGAATACGAAAGTTGGAAACAAAGAAGAAGGATCGGTAGTTGGATAACATGGCCTTGGTGATAGAAATGATGCTGGAGATGGCATGATAGAATTTTGCAGGACCAATGACTTCTTCATTGCAAATACCTTTTTTCAACAACATAAACGGTGACTATACACATGGACCTAGCCAGATGGAATAGACAGGAATCAAATCGACTACATCTGTGGAAAGAGACGATGGAAAAGCTCAATATCACCAGTCAGAACAAGGCCAGGGCCAACTGAAGAACAGACCATCAATTACTCATATGAAAGTTCAAGTTGAAGCTAAAGAAAATTAGAACAAGTCCACAAGAGCCAAAGTATGACCTTGAGTATATCCCACCTGAATTTAGAGACCATCTAAAGAATAGATTTGATGCACTGAACATTAAGGACCAAAGACCAGACAAGCTGTGGAATGACATCAAGGACATCATATGTGAAGAAAAGCAAGAGGTCATTAAAAAGACAGGAAAGAAAGAAAAGACCAAAATGGATGTCAGAAGAGACTCTGAAACTTGCTCTTGAACATAGAGTAGCTAATCATAATGGAAGAAATGATGGAGTAAAAGAGCTGAACAGAAGATTCAAAAGGCAGCTCAAGGAGACAAAGTAAAGCAGTATAATGACATGTGCAAAGACCTGGAGTTAGAAAACCAAAAGGGAAGAACACGCTTAGTATTTCTCAAGCTAAAAGAACTGAAGAAAAAATTCAAGCCTCGAGTTGCCATATTGAAGGTTCTATGGAAAAAATATTAAACAATGCAGGAAGCTTCAAAAGAAGATGGAAGGAATACACAGAGTTACTATACCAAAAAAAATTGGTCAACGTTCAACCATTTCAGGAGGTAGCATATGATTAGGAACTAATGGTACTGAAAGAAGAGGTCCAAGCTGCACTGAAGGCATTGGTGAAAAACAAGGCTCCAGGAATTGACAGAATACCAACTGAGATGTTTCAACAAATGGATGCAGCACTGGAAGTACTCACTTATGCATGCCATGAAGTTTGGAAGACAGCTACCTGGCCAACTGATTGGAAGAGATCCATATTTATGCCTATTCCAAAGAAAGGTGATCCAACCAAATGTGTAAATTATCGAACAATATCACTGATATCGCAAGCAAGTAAAATTTTGCTAAAGATCATTCAATAGTGGCTGCAGCAGTATATCAACAGGTAACCAACAGAAATTCAAGCCAGATTCAGAGGGGGATGTGGAACGAAGGATATCATTGCTGATGTCAGACGGATCCTCGCTGAAAACAGAGAATACCAGAAAGATGTTGACCTGTGTTTTATTGACTATGCAAAGGCATTCGACTGTATGGATCATAATAAATTATGGATAACGTTGCGAAGAATGGGAATTCCAGAGCACTTAATTGTGCTCATGAGGAACCTGTACATAGATCAAGAGGCACTCATTCAAACAGAACAAGGGGACACTGCATAGTTTAAAGTCAGGAAAGGTGTGCTTCAGGGTTGCACCCTTTCACCATACCTACTCAATCTGTATGCTGAGCAAATAATCCAAGAAGCTGGACTATATGAAGAAGAGGGCATCAGGATTGGAGGAAGACTCATTAACAACCTGCCTTATGCAGATGACACAACCTTGCTTGCTGAAAGTGACGAGGACTTGAGGCACTTACTGATGAAGATCAAAGGCTACAGCCTTCTGTATGGAATACATCTCAACATAAAGAAAACAAAAATCCTAACAATTAGACCAATAAACAAGATCATGATAAATGGAGAAAAGATTGAAGTTGTCAAGGATTTCATTTTACTTGGATCCACAGTCAACATCCATGGAAGCAGCAGTCAAGAAATCAAATGACGCATTGCATTGGGCAAATTTACTGCAAAAGATCCCTTTAAAGCGTTAAAAAGCAAAGATATCACCTTGAAGACTAAGGCGTGCCTGACCAAGCCGTGGTGTTTTCAGTTGCTTCATATGCATGTGAAAGCTGCACAATGAATAAGGAAGACTGAAAAAGAATTGATGCCTTTGAATTATGGTGTTGGTGAAGAATATTGAATATACCATAGACTGCCAAAAGAACGAACAAATTTGTCGTGGAAGAAGTACAACCAGAATGCTCCTTAGAAGCCAGGATGGCAAGACTTCATCTTACATACTTCGGACATGTTATCAGGAAGGACCAGTCCCTGGAGAAGGACGTCATGCTTGGTAAAGTACAGGGTCAAGGAAAAAGAGGAAACGCCTCAACGAGATGGATTGCCACAGTGGCTGCAACAATGGGCTTAAGCATAAAAATGATTGTAAGGATGGCACAGGACTGGGCAGTGTTTCGTTCTGTTGTGCATAGGGTCGCTATAAGTCAGAACTGACTCGATGGCACCAAACAACAACACCAGGTTCCCATATAACTTATTGACATTGGTATCAGATGGTAATGGAGCATGTTTGTGGTAGTATGGAAATGTGAGGGAAGGCAAGAGCAACATTTATTAAGTTCCTCTCCAAACTCTCATCCCACTACCAATACCCGACACCCCAGGATATAACCACCTCCACATACGCATTATACACACACACACACACACCTGTTCACAACAGCCTTCTCTCTTATACAGTCTTCCTTTTTATCATTTCCCTCACCTTAGGATCAGTTCATTTGCCTTCCTTCTCTCTACCATCACTAAGGAAGGATATAATCTACAGCTATAAAAGGTGCAGCATTTGCCTTCAAGTGATCACCCCCAAATTCTCAGTCAATGCTGCTCAGGGTTAACTCCTATATTCTTGATAAGAAGAAGTCTCATTATGACCAACAGACACTCCAGAAGCCCCCTCATGTTCCTTTCTAAGCACATACCCCAAGAGTAATCACTACCCTGACTTATACATGTTACCTGTTTTTGTATTTTATAAAAATGGCATCATACCTGTACTTTTTTTCATTTGTCATCTCTTAATATAATGTTTGTAAAATTCATCTATATTGCAGCTGTAAATGATTCTCTTTGCTGTATAGTATTTTACTATGGAAATGTACTACAATTTACTTAGTCATTCTATTCTAGATGGTCATTTAGGAAGTCTTATGTTTTTAGGTATAAGGAATAGTGTTGCTATGGACATTCTAGTGCTGTGCTGTTCAATACAGTAGCCCCTAGCTCATGTGACTATTTAAACTTAAATTAATTAAAATTAAATAAAATTTATATTCACTTCCTTGGAGTTAACTAGCCACATTTCAAGTGTTGAATAGACACATATGGTTAGTGCATACCTTATTGGAAAATGTAGTTTATAAAACATTTTCATCATTGAAGAAAGTTGTATTGAATATATGTATTATGGATTGAACTGTGTCTCCCAAAAATGTGTGTCAACTTGGCTAGGCCATGATTCCCAGTATTGTGTGGTTGTCCTCCACTTTGTGACTTGTTGGAATTATCCCATGTGTTGTAAATCCTACCATCTATGATTTTAATGAGGCAGGAAACAACCTCTAGGATTAGGTTGTATCTTGAGTCAATCTCTGTCATGGATTGAATTGTGTGTTGTGTCAACTTGGTTGGGCCATGATTCCCAGTATTGTTTGGTTGTCCTCCATTTTGTGATTGATGTAATTTTCCTATGTGTTATAAATCCTAATCTCTGCCTGTGGTTAATGAGGCAAGATTAGATTAAGTTAAAGAGGATTAGGGTGGGATGTAACACGCTTACTCAGGTCACATCTCTGATCCAATGCAAAAGGCGTTTCCCTGGTGTGTGGCCTGCATCAACTTTTATCTTATACGAGATAAAAGGAAAGGGAAGTGAGCAGAGAGGGAGGACCTCATACCACCAAGAAAGCAGTGCCTGGAGCAGAGTGCATCCTTTGAACCTGGGGTTCCTGAGTGGAGAAGATCCTAGACCAGGGGAAGACTGATGAGAAGGATCGTCCTCCAGAGCTGACAGAAAAAGAAAGACTTCCCCTAGAGTTGGCACACTGAATTTGGACTTCTAGCCTCCTAGACTGTGAGAGAATAAATTTCTGTTTGATAAAGCCATCCACTTGTGGTATTTCTGTTATAGCAGCACTAGATGACTAAGACAATCTCTTTTGGGACATAAAAGAGAAAAGCGAGCAGAGAGGAGAGGAACCTCATCACCACGAAGCAAGAAGAGCCAGGAGCAGAGCACATCCTTTGGACCTGGGGTCCCTGCACTGAGAAGCTCTTAAACCTGGGGAAGATTGATGACAAGGATCTTCCCCCAGAGCCAACAGAAAGAGAAAGCCTTCCCATGGAGCTGGAGCCCTGAATTAGGACTTCTAGCCTCCTAAATTGTGAGAGAATAAATTTCTGTTTATTAAAGTCATCTACTTGTGGTATTTCTGTTATAGCAGCACTAGGTAACCAAGACAATATGTAATTCAATTCTTTTTTAAAATAGGTTTTAATTTTCTAGTGGTATTTTCCAGCTGTCATCTCTTTTGTCTACTATTTTTTGTTTCTTCTCTGATTAGTAGTAATATTCTCTTGTCACTTTGCATGCTTTGTTATTTTTTAGTATGATGGGCATTGTGTATAAATTAACGATAGAGGCTCAAGGTGATCTTATCTTCCAGTGGCAAGTGTTCCCTTTCCTCTGTTATGCAGATAGAGTAAGAGCCAGTTCAATCTATTTAGGGATTGAGCCCAGTCATGGTTGAGTTGCAGCTTTAGAAATATTCATCTACCTCTGATTTGTTTTCATTCCTCAGTTATGGCCCTCCTTGACTTTCGTTTGAGAACTAGTGGATCTCCATCTTCTAAGTCCTGAAAGACTGAGGGAGATTCTACTCTCACCATTAGAAGTTCCCGCCCAATTCCTCAGCCTCCTGCCCCGTGCAGTGTCAAATGTCCTGAGGGGGAAACTGGCCAAGCATTTGAGGCAGACTCCTTCCCACAATAAATCTTTGTTTCCTTAGCACTGTTAGACTATAGGGTAATTCACTCTGCCTTTCAGAAACTTTTGGTCAGGTTTGCCAGCATCCTGTGCAACTCCTAAAACTAGCAAATGCCCTTTGGGAAAACTGGCCATGTATTTGAGGTTCCTCAAGTTTCCCATTTGCCATTGCAGTTCCATGTGACTTTTAAACATTTTGCTGATTTCTCTTTTCCTTAGCAATGATTCTTTTCTTTGGCGCAGTCCAACCCAGTGCAGAATTGGGAAATGAAATGTCTGCAGGTAAAAAGGTGGCTAGCTACTTTCTTTTCACCTCAGGATAGTTCTCCCCTTTCTAAAATTTTGTTAGTTTATCTTGTCCTAGTTGCCTCTCCAGCTATCTGGTACCTTTAACAATATGAATTTTGTAATTTAGCTTGCTTTTGCTAGTTGTTGTAGCAGGAACAATGTCCTTCCATGTACTCAGAAATGGAAATCCCTCTTGTCTCTAGTAGGGCTTTTTGCCTTAAAATTTACTTTTTCAATAATATCAGCATAGCTAAAAGTTCTATTTTTATTAGTTCTTTAATATATTTTCCCATCATTTTACTTTAAATTATTTTATATCTTTAAATTTTAAATGTGTCTCTTGTAAACAACATAAAAATGATTTTTATGAAGTATAATGATCTCTATCTTTCAACTGAGGTATTAGTCTATATGCATTTACTGTAATTACTGGTCAGTTGTGTTTAAATATATGACCACCTACCTAGTGTTTTCTAATATGCCCTCCTTTCATGAATTATTTTGTATCGATTATTTTTTCTTATTTAGTTGTTTTTATCTCTATTCTCTTGGAAGATACATATGTTTCCCTATTCCTTTAGTGATACCATAGAGATTATCATACGCATTCTTTGTATTTAGTTTTCAACAGTTTGACTATGATATGTCTAGGCACAAATTTCTTCGAATTTATCCTGTTTAGGGTTACCAAGCTTCTTGAATCTGTAAGTTTATGTCTTCCACCAAAATTGGAAAATGTTCAGACATTGTTTATTCAAAAATTTTTTCTGTTCCATGGCCTTTCTTCTCTCCTCTGTGCCTCCAATGACATAAATTTTGAAGCTTTTGATATTGTCCCACAAGTCTCTGACATGGTGTTTATTTTTTTCAATCTTTTTTTTCTCTCTGTTGTCCAGATTAGATAATGTCTATAAATCTATCTTCAAGTTCACTGACTCTTTCCTCCATTATCTCCATTCTGCTATTGAGTTTCTTCAGTGATTAAAAATATATATTGCTTATTATATTTTCAGTTCTAAATTTTCCATTTTATTTTTCTTTATTTCTTCTATTTCTTTGTTGAGACTTTGTCTCTTTCCATTTATTTTAAGAGTGTTTGTTTAATATGTGGGAATTGGTGTTTGTAGAGGATACCTATGAGAAGTATATAGATAACACACACACACACACACACACACACAGAGTACCATGTTTTGCCTTCCTTTCAAACACTTCTTGTGGAGAGAACAAAGAATAACCCATAAGAGATGAGAATCAAGATTGTGATGAAAGGGTTGAGCTGAACTCTGAAGAAAACCATCAGAAAAGGATGAATCCTACCTCTTTCTTCCAATACTATTAATTACTGGCAGGGAGGAATCACTCCAGGGCTGAATTTACTGCTCCCAAAATCCAGAATTGGAGGATTTCATAATCCTCTCACTTGAGGGGTGTTTTTCCAGGATCAGCAAAGATTTTACCAAGCAGAGAATATACTTGGAAGACTCAATTTCCCCTTCTTTCTCCCAGCGCCCCGTGAGGATTGTGGAAAATAGAGATTTATGCTCTGCCAAAAATGAAGTGAACAGTTGCTCGTGGCAGAGAGGAAAACATATGACCCACACTGGAAAACAACAGTGTGGACTCAACACAAACTCTCTCTTTCCAAAAATATCAGTAGAGAAAGGTGATCTTGAAGGCAGGAAGTTGACAATTGGATTGCAAGTTAGATTCAAGAAAAGAACCTCAGAGAATGCAGATGAATTTTATGTTTCCAGTTATCCAACAAAAAAGAGATTGACCCACTGTGGCTTTGGTGCCAGCTTTGTTCCATGAATGGTTTGTGACTAGAGGGCACAGGCAACTTCTGTCAGATCACCTAGAAGAAAAGACAAGGGCTTTCCCCTGCCTCTGTCACCATCAGAGCTTAGGCTCCTTGATTCACAGCAGGGCTTTCTGGGTTTTGTTTTTTTAGGGAGGGAGGGATTGCTGGAAGGGTCATTTGAGTTGACAAAGGAATAGCTTCCATCAGTGGAAAAAAAGAGGTTGTCAAAAGCAAGCGGAGAGTTTCCTGGGAGCTGTACGGCAGAGCCACAGGACAGCATTCTGCTTTTAGCTACCATCTAAAGACCAAAGTCACGCATCAGGCAGTCAATCCTCACCTCAGAAGTCAAATTCGCCCCTCTAAGAGTCTTAGTCTGCCCATCAGAGGTGATTGTCATCCTTCCCGAGGAGACGATCACCTTTTCAGGGACCACAGACTTCCTTTTAAGTGTCATAGTCATCTCTCCAGTGGTCTCAGTCTGAAGATTCAAAGGGATCATAGTCGTTCCTTCAGCAGTCACAGTCAGATGATGCATAGGGGTCATAATCATCTCTCCAGAAGTCACAGACTGATGACTGACAGAGGACATAGTTGTCTCTCCAGGGGTCACAGTCAGATGAGCCACAGGGGTCATGGTCATCTCTCCAGGGGTCACAGTTGAATGATCCATAGGAGTCATGGTCTTCTCTTTCAGAGTTACACTGTGCTTTCCAAGGGTCATAGTTTCCATTCCAGGGGTCACAGTCTCATCTCTGGGGATGGTAAACATATTTTCATACTTTCCATGGTTCCCGGTGGTCATTGCCTCTCCTTCTGGGAGAAAAATCTCAAAATTAATGATCAATGCCTTGGTCACAGCTTACTTTCAAGGTCAGTTATTGAAGAACCCACAAGAGATGAGAATCAAGATTGTGATGAAAGGATTGAGCTGAACTCTGAAGAAAATAATCAGAAAATGATGAATCCTACCTCTTTCTTCCAATACTATTAATTACTGGCAGGGGTGAATCACTCCAGGGCTGCAGTTACTGCTCCCAAAATCCAGAATTGGAGGGTTTCATAATACTCTCACTTGAGGGCATAGATAAAATCCCACCACATAGAAGCCCTGCTCCCTGCCCACC
This sequence comes from Trichechus manatus latirostris, assembly GCF_000243295.1. Taxonomy (NCBI): domain Eukaryota; kingdom Metazoa; phylum Chordata; class Mammalia; order Sirenia; family Trichechidae; genus Trichechus; species Trichechus manatus. The sequence continues at coordinate 12,951,457 of NW_004444009.1, read as the reverse complement.
TACCATGTTAATATGGTCCCAGGCACCCATGGGCACTCAGTGGATTTGCTATTGCCAGTTCTCTGTGCTGAAGCCCTCATCTTGGCCTCTCTGCACCTTCTGCAAGACCTTGTTCCCAAGGCCTAATTACTTGTCGAATCCTCAAGGAGAAACCTCTGGAGCCCCCACATTGTAAGAGGCACTAGGAACAAAACCAAAAGCAATGAGACTGCCCAAGACAGATGTTGTAAACAATTGGGTTGGAGTCCCGTCTCCACCCTTGACTAGCTGTGTTACCTAGACTTGACCTTTCTGACTCCCAGTCTCCTCATCCATAAAATGAAGATTATAAACCACCTCTAAGGATGTTTCAGCTCTAGCGTGCCAGGTTCCATCTCTTAACTGCCAAGGAAACCTCTATATCAAAAAGAGCTTTAAAAAGAAACCTAATTCCTTTTTCTGGCTCCTGCCTCATGAAAGCAGGGTAAAGAGACAGAAATAAACTAATACATATTGAGTACTAGCTATGAGCCAGCACAGTTTTCATTCCATATCTCATTTAATTCTTATACTGATGAATTATTCCCATTTTACACATAGGGAAAACTAAGCTCAGAGAAGTCAGTGAGGAGCAAATATCCAAACCAAGATTTGAAAATAGATTGGCCTGACATCAAAGCTTATTCTCTTCCCTCAATTTCATGTTGCCTCACCAAAAAGGCAAGCACACCGTCTTTAAACCTAGCAGAAAAGCCCTCCTCTCCTCAGTGCCTGTTGTAGATTGAATTGTGTCCCCCAAAATTATGTTATAATTCCTAATCTGGTGGCACAATGATTAAGAGCTTGGCTGCTAACCAAAAGGTCACAGTTTGAATCCACCAGCAGCTCCTTGGAAACCTTATGGGGCAGTTCTACTCTGTGCTATAGGGTCGCTATGAGTCGGAATCGACTCCACAGCAACACGTTTGGTTCTTTTTTGCTTATGTCTGTGATTATTATCCCATTTGGGAATAAGGTGTCTTTGTTATGTTAATTAAGCAGGATTAGCAAAGGTTGTGTCTTGAGTCAATCTCTTTTGAAATTATAAAAGAGACGAAACAAGCAAGCGAGCTAAATGAGATGGGAGAAGAGAAACATCAAGCCACATGACGATCACCCGGTCCAAAGAGCCGACAGAGAGAGAATGGTAACCCCTACAGCCGGTGCTCTGAATTCAAACTTCCAACCTCCTGAACCATGAGAAAATAAATTTGTTTGTTAAAGCCATCCACTTGTGGTATTTCTGTTACAGCAGCACTAAGTAACTAAGACAGTGCCTAGTTACCCAACTTCCAACCCCAGGTTCTAAGTCATAGCTACTTACCATCATTCACTAGGAGATTCTTCAATATGTGGACAAGGGGGAAAGGGCCATTGCCACAGAAAGTGCCCCTGACGTCATCCAGGTCCAATGTCCATACCATGGCCCCCCCAAAATGCTCTTTCTTTATGAACGTTGCCTATAAAAGAAGCAATCAATCAACCTATCGTACTGGCCAGCCTCCAGACTGAGTAAAATGGCCAAAAACATAAGATGGACCTTCAGAGGGCAATATAGCAGGGTAATTAGAAGTGTCGCCTGGATATAAATCCAGCCTCTACCACTATTAGCTATGGGACCCTTAAAAAGTTACATAACCCCTCTGTGTCTTAGTTGCCTCATCTGTAAAAGAGGGATAATAACATTTCCAACATTTTTGAATCAAAATAAATCCTGTATGTATAATATTTAGATCAATGCCTGATATATATTAAAGATTCAATAAATGTTAGATATTATGACTTCTATAGGTTCCCCAGCTGCTAATCATCATTATCATCATACTAAAGTATAGATATTGCTTTGTTATTTACAAAACATTTCTACATACCTTATCTCACAGTGATGTTATAAAGTAGGGATAAGGCAGATAATAGCATGCCCTTTTCATGGATGAGAAAATGAAGGTTTTTATCCATGATTTTTAAAAGCTCAGATATAACAAAATGGCAGTTTAGACTCAAATCCAAAGTTCTCTCCCAAGGCTAATGGGAAAGACAGACTCCATCTTATAAAAACAGCTGTATGACTTGGCCCTTTTCTGGGGTTTACTTTCCCCAAATGTAAATAAAATAAATGGAAGGAGTGACCCAATTATGGTTTAGTCTGAAACTGTGAAGATTTTTAACCCACTTATAAACTAACAAGTTACCTGCCAGATACACACACACACACACACACACACACACACACATATGCCAGTACCAGTTGCTGTTGAGTCAGTTCCAACTCATGATGACTCCACGTGTGTCAGAGCAGAACTGTGCTCCATAGCGTTTTAATGGCTGATTTTTCTAAGGTAGCTTTCCAGGCTTTTCTTCCAAGGCACCAAGGTGGACTTGAATCTCTAACCTTTCAGTTAGCAGCCAAGCATCTTAACCATTTGCACCACCCAGGAACTCTAATACTCATATACACACATACATATATATGTGCTATATGTATACACATACACACCCCTCTGGATTAGAGAACAGGCTGTTTATTGCTCACAGGAAAAAAAAAAAAAAAAAGAGTAACCAGAATAGTATCTTGATGAAAACCAAACACCTCCAACACATTCAAGTCCTTTCATAAACTGGTTTACATTTTCCTCTACTGCCTTGTGTTACACTTTATAAAAAGCCTCTGCTCCACCCAAATTCTTCTTTGAACCCAAAATGAGCTTTCTGTGCACTTAGCCCTTTGTCAGGTCATCATCTTCTCCTGCTCACCACCCTCAGGAAGGCTTCCCTGACTACCCAGCCTCTGCCAAATATCAGCAGCATTCATTGAGTATTTAGCTTGTTTTGCCATATACTGGTATTTACCTGTTATGAAATCATCTGATCCAAATGGAAGAGAAGAGACTTTCACCAAAAAGCCATGTGAACTGAGAGAAGTCACTTCTCCCTTCAACACCTAGTTTCTTTCCCTTCAAAATAAGAGGGTTGGACTAGGTGAGATTATGAAACTCTAGGTAAAACTAAAATTTGGGTGTGCCTGAAACTCATCTGATCTAAACATCCTCACCTATTTGCCTTCTACCCATACATGCACACGTGTGCACGCACACACATTGTACAGACCAAAGACCCATGAAAGCCAAAGGTAAACTATATGCTGGAGCAAGAAAGAGCCAGGGTCTTACTTTGTAACTGAAGCTGGCTGCATCGTCATAGCCAACCCACTTCTTCCCCTTATAGGCATATGGGACAAACTGATATTCAATCCAATGCTTCCTTGCTCTCTGAACAAAGGAGCAAACCTGCCAGAAGGATCACAAGGTTAGTAACATCAAATGCCATAGAGAGAAGCACCAGCAGACACACTTGTTCCTTTCCCAGGGATAAAGAGTCCAAGAATCCCTCACCAGGGAGTGAGAAGAAGGAAGACCAAAGAGGGAGTAGAGAAGTTACTCTGTGACCTTGCTATTCTGAATAAATTCCTAACATTACATGTTCCTTCCTCTAATGTCCATGATGGAAAAAGCGAGAGAACACAGGAGTGGGTGACATTCTTCAGAAACTAAGCCAGGGTTTGGTAAATGATATCAACACAAAACTACTAACAACAATATATCTGACCCTTGACCAAACCTGTATTTTTTTTCAAAGTGTTTTTGTAAACAAGTCTCTTCCCTGTTCATTAGATCTCAGCACAAACTGCCCCATATAGGCAGTTATCAATTAGCTTTTGAATCACTAGTAGACTTAAAGGTCTTGAAGGCAGGGACTAGGTTGTCACAATCAATCAAGCATTTGAATGTCTACTTGCACCCAGCATGGTGCTAAAAACTATGCTATATGTTATGAACAAGCAGAAGTGTTCAAGTTGCACTGCAGAAGTTAATGTCTAAGTCATTTGTTTTGATGCTTTTAAGATTCTGCCTATAAAAATCTTTGACCCATAATATCCTTCAATAACATTACACCCTCTTACCACTATCAACCAGTCTGACTGGGATCACAATAGAGAGTCCTGAACAGAGACGGAGAAAAATATAGAACAAAAAACCAAATTCACAAAAAAGACCAGACTTACTGGTCTGATAGAGACTGGAGGAACTCCTGAGACTATGGCCCTAAGACACCCTTCTGACCTGGAAGTGAAGACATTCCCAGAGACCACTTTTCAGCCGAACAATAAACAGGCCCATAAAATAAACAATAACACCCTAAGGGAACATGTTCATTAGAACAATCAATTATACAAGATCAAAAGTACAAACGTTTGTCCAAAAGCAAAGATGAGAAGGCAGGAAGGGGTAGAAAATTTAGACAAAAAGAAACAGGGAACCCAGGGTGGAAATGGGAAGAGTGCTAGCACATTGTAGGGAATGCAGCCAATGTCATGGAACACTTCATATATAAACTATAGAATGGGAAACTAATTTGCTCTGTAAACTTTCACCTAAAGCACAATAAAAAATTAATTTAAAAAAAAAAAGAACATTACACCCTCTCCTCACTTATCTATATGGCTAGGTTCCAAAGAGAAGCTCGTTATGTGAAATCAGTGTTATGTGAAAGTGGAGGATGACTACATCACTATATAACTGCCAAATTATATCATTACATAACTGCCAAATTACATCATTACATAACTGCCAAACCACTAAAAATCATAACCTTAACCATCAAAGCCAACATTACTCTCGTCTAGCACCGCAGCATTCATTACTGCCAGACGTACATTGTTACTGTGCAAAATAGTCCATAGATTTTTTACTATTGTCATAAATGAAAAATTTCAGATAACAAGACAGTCAATAAGTGAGAAGGTGTATTTCAACTCTGCCATCACTTATAACCATATTTCTTTGGATAGGCAGAAAAACATCTCCATCCATCTAGGACAGAAGAGAGATTGGGAAGACATTTGGCACCTACTCTACTGTTGTCTAAGGTAAGAACATAGCTCTCCATCTGGCAACCCCTAAACACCCTGTATTTTTGCACCTGCTGTCCCTACTACCTTGGAAGTCCATTCCATCCTGTCATTTCTGCCCATCAGAATCCTTCTGTGCTTCAAAGCTCTGCTCAGAATCTAGCTGCCCCATAGATTTTTCCATATCTCTTCAACCACCTGAAACAGTCTTGTGCCTCTTATAGTCTTCTATTCTGTTTTATATTCCCTTCCTCTACTCAATAGTAAGCTTTTTTGAGATGGGGATGGGGGTGGTGGTAATTGTAGTAGAGGAGAAAGAAGATATAGTAGAGGATGTCTTGGAATTGCTTCAAACTAATTTAGTAGTGGAGAGGGAGGGAGTTGGGGAGCAGAGATGAAATAAGATGGGTCATGAGTTGTTAATCACTGAAGCTTGGTGATGGGACTGTGGTGGTACTTTTGTATATGTTTGGAATTGTTTATATTCAACTATTCATGCTTTTTGATTAGGCCATAGTAAGTCAGAATTGACCTGTATAACATTTTAGATCCTTTTAAGGGGTGAAATATCTGTCCCCCTCCATTCATACTCCATCCAGCCCCTTATCCCTCACAAAGAACTAAAATAGTTCTCTTAAAGAAAAAGAAAATATCCCAGATAGTACATTTCCCTTGCCCCAGGGAACTATTTTGCCCTGTCTCTAGCCCTCACCCTTGCTCTTGCCTCTATCCTTGCCCTTGCCCCATTTAGGAAGAGATCCCTCTTCTCGTCACCTCAAAATAAGCCATAAAGCCAGCTTGCTTGGTGTACTTCCCTGGAGATGCTGGTCCCATAGCCCTGGCCCCCAACCAAGTCTCAGAGGCTTTGAGGAGGCAAAAGGTACGTCCATAGGTGGGTAACCCCATGATGAGCTTCTCTGAGGGTGCCCCAAGCCTTCGCCAGTAATTCATGGCATATGCCTGCATATCGGAAGAACACAAACCCCTCCTTGTTATTAAAAACCAATGGCCTGGGATCAGCAGCAGATATCTGGGCCATCTGAGATCTTTCCTTTTCTTACCGACGATCTGAGGTCTCCAGGCAGAGAGAACAGGGGGCTACTGTGTCCTGTGAACTTCTCCCAGGACCCATGGAAGTCATAAGACAAGATGTTGATGAAATCCAGGCATCTGTAGGGGACAGAAGGAGGAGATCATCACAGTACTACCTAACTATGCATTGGCCACCCAAGCTTCCCTCCCCGTTCTGCATTTGGGGCCTGCCCAAGGCTGTGCCTACACTTAAGATAGTACCGCTGGCACAAACTGCTGGTTAGGGACAGTTGTGCATTAAAATCTATGCTGTCCTGAAAGCATACATGGCACTCACAGCCTAGGCCGAGGTCAGACAAGAAAACAAATACAAACAGGCCTGATACAGGTGCTAGCAGAGGTCTGCATGCATTGTGCGAGTCCAGAGCCACGTGAGCATAACTCTGCCTTGGTGAGTCAGGGAAGGTACCAAAAAAGACAGAATAATTGAACTACATCTCGAAGAATGATAGGAAATTAGCGATGTAGTAAGACTGGAGAATAGTCCTGTCAGCTGGAATACAGGGTCCCATGTACAAGCGAAAGGGGTTCAGCTCTACCATTCAAGCAGCCATTGAAACCCACCTCTTTCAGAAAGCTTTGTTAATTGTTGTTGTTGCTGGGTGCCGTCAAGTCAATTTTGACCATAGCAACCCCATAAGACAGCATAAAACTACTCCATAGGGTTTTCTTGGCTGTAATCCTTACGGAAGCAGATGGCAGGTCTTTCTTCTGTGAAGCCGCTGGGTGGGTTCAAACCATCAACTTTTCGGTTAGCAGCTGAGCTCTTAACCAGGGCTCCTTGTTTTCTTACATTCCAGGTATAACTGAGCACTTACCAGGTGACAGGAATAATAGTTTAAACTGATTACCTCATTCAATTGTAATCTGGCAAATGTCCTATGAGGTAAGTACTATAACTGTCTCTAAAGAAGAAATTGAAACCCAGACGGGTTCATTAATTTTCCTGAGATCACCTGGCTGGGTGAAGGCAGGGCTCCTTCAATCCAGCCTGATTTCAAGACCAGCACAAATGAACTCTAAGCTGCACTGAAACTCTATGCCCTTCTCCTCCCACACTGAAACAGCTCCTCTAGGGCCATCTCACACAGCAACAGCCCCTCCTTGCTTTTGTTCTGCATCCCCAGCACTTTTCTCATTTGCAACTACTTGATTCCTGAGGTTCAAGAAAATTAGCCCAGAGCCAGCATGTCCAGAAAGATTTATGAGCCATTCTCTGTCTGGCTTTGATATTTTTGAATGGAGACCTGTGCTCTGAAAACTGGGTTTGACGATGCATTCCAATTTTTGGTTTTGTGGCCGTGGTTGTTAATTCATCCGTCCCTCTGATGGCACCCACCTGCTGCACAGAATCAGTCTATAACTGTCATCTGGGAAGGCAGAGGCCAGGCTCATGGGATTCTGTCCTTGTGACATCCAGCAATGGGCCACACAGAAGAATCTTCCCTGATGACAATGTTGGGGGAGGGGGAGTACTCCATCATCTCCCTCTGATCGTCTAGAGAAAGCCCCAGTGTATAATGGAGCTAATCCTTGTCCCCATCCATGCTCTTAAATCTACCCCCTAAACTTACGTTTACACCCAGGCAGGCATATGGGGAGCTCAGGGACAAAGCTTGGGCAGCTCTGGGGCTCAAGCTGTTGAGATGCCTCCTTCCTGTCAACATCTTGCCTCACCAAGGCAGCATCCACTCACCTTCCTAGAACGCGGACATCATAAGATGTTGGGATGATATTTGGGGCCCCAGAGACAGCAGCAGACAGCAGCAGCTTTGGGTGCAGGTTGTTGATTGCCTCCTTTTTGAAGGCTAACACGAGCTCCTAAAAGGAGAGGGAGACAGACACAGAGAATCAGGCAAAACAGAGAGTCAGGGAAAGAGAGAGAGGCACGGAGACTGGCAGGTATCATCCTGAGCCCCTTGAGCCAGGTTCTGGGATATAAAGGTGAGTCTACCACAGGTCTTGACACAGGCTCATGAGAGCAGCAGACATGGCCCAACATGGTGAGTGATTTAATAGAGGCTCAGGACGGGGCAGTAGTGGTTCGGTGGTAGAATTCTCATCTTCCCTGCATAAGACTTGGGTCAGATTCCCCACCAATGCATCCCACACACAGCCACCATCTGTCTGTCAGTGGAGGCTTGCATACTACTATGATGTTGAACAGGTTTCAGCAGAGCTTCCAGACTAAGATGGACTAGGAGGAAAGACCTGGACATCTACTTCCAAACAGCAGCCAATGAACACTCTATGGATCACAATGGTCTGATCCCATTGTGCATGGGGTCACCATGAGCCAGAGCCAACTCCATGGCAGCTAACAACAACGAGCAGGCTCAGGAGCACAGAATTTAGACTGACACTGCCTGGGGGAGTCCAGGAGGCTGCACAGAGAGGCGTTGCTTAGACTAGACGATTGAACCAAGACCCAGATGCAGACAGAGAAAAGAGCGACCATAGGACACATGCTCAGAGCTCTTTTGCCCAACACCTCTAAGGTGATGGTAGTAAAAGAACATTCTGTCACCTCTCTCCTGTCCCTGCCCCATCCCCAGCCTTATGCTCCTTCTCTGCTGTGAGCCCAGATGTGATAAAACTAGACCATTTCTGGAGCCTGGGGCTGCCATACTGGCCTTACTTCAATTAAGGAGACAAAATTCCACCGGTCATGCATGGGGCTGCCTCTCAGTCCAGGGTACAAGAAGAAAAGGTCAAGACCATCGAAGTTATATGTCCTCAGGAGGGATATAACTGAATCAACAAACTTTTCATGCCTGGTGGGTGTGGACAACATAGCGGTGAACCTGCAGGGAGACCGGGGGGTGAGGCAAGGAACACTACCTGCAGGATCACAACCTCCTCCAAGGATCGCAACCTCCTACAAGGCCCCGTGGTTTGTGGCCTGTGGGTGGCATGGAGGATGTGGCTGAAGGAAAGGAAGGGGGATCTTTAAACTCTAAAAACGTTTTATCAAATTCTCATTAAGGCAGGTGTAGGGAATGAGAGAAGGTCTTAAATTGTGAACTGGGGGTTACCAGACAGAAGCACCAATAGCCAGGAATGGGGAATTCAGGCAACAGGGAGATAAAAACCACGTCCTGTCCCTGGCCAAGTGCACAGGGAGCAGCAGATACAAGACAAAGAGCACAGCCTGGGGTCAGAAGACCTGGCTTAGTCCAGCTCTACCACCAAAAATGTGCTTCAACCATGGGTAAGGCATTTGGCCTTTCCCTGCCTGCTTCCTCCAGGGTAACTATCCCATTCCTAAAACCTGTGCTACCACTGACATTCTTTCCCTGACTGGATTAGGGGAGAAAACATGAGGCAAGGGTCAGCACTTCCAGAAAGATCTACCATCTAATCTGGGCCTAGGCTGCAGAGCATGGCACGAGAGCTCCATGCTCTTACAAGGGGCTCCAGTCCCTTTTCTCTTTTATTTGCTTGCTTGATTTTTTTTTTTTTTTTTTTTTTTTTTTTTTGTTTTCTCTTCTGTAGTGGAGATACTATTGAAAAAAAAAAAATTTTAACTTACTGGAGCAAAAATTTAGGCAATTCTCAGCTAGACCGGCATGCAATGGTTAGAAAATTACTAAAATAGTAATTTTAGTGGCAGTCTAAAATTACAGAATTAGTCGGGCCTGGGTTTCATTGTCCATTTGCCACCTCCCCACTGGGTGATCTCTGAGTGACACGTAGGTACCATCTGGCAAATTCCTGCAGACCTCTGACTTTTGCTTTCTTTTTCTACCAAGTTTGGGATACAAACAACCACCCTGTGAGCTTTCAAGTATTCATAAGATAATGTGTGTACACCACCTGGCTCAGCATCCAGCAAATAGTAAGTGTTCAAAAAGCGATCATCACGGGAGAGGTGAAGCCTGGGGTTGGGCAAAGCCACTTATCACCTGTCATTATTGCTGTGTGCTGTCGAGTCAATTCCAGCTCATAATGAGCCTATATAACAGAGTAGAACTGCCCTGTAGTGTTTCCTAGGCTGAAATCTTTACTACGGGAGCAGATTGCCAGGTCTTTTCTCCTGCTGAGCGGCCGGTGAGTTCAAACCACTGACCTTCCGGTTAGCGGCCAAACACTTAACCAATGAGCCACCAGGGGTCCTTAGTTATCACCTAAAAACCAAAAACTCTCCCCAAATTCTTCCTCTGTTGTCACTGGAAGATGCTTACAAGGTGCATCCCCACACACTCCCCTGCCACCAGGTCTGCATCTCGTTCATCTCATTTCCCTTAAGACAGGAAGATTGGCACTGGCCTCTACCCCAGGCCTCAGCCAGGAAATGGGAGACAGGAAATAGAAAGGCATTTTGTAATCTCTACATTGCCCTGTGGAGTGTAAAGTGCTAATAAGAGCAGCAGTGGCTAAGAGCTACTGCAAGCTACGGCTGCTAACCAAAAGTTTGGCAGTTCAATCCACCAGCAGCTCTTTGGAAACCCTACGTGGCACTTCTAGTCTGTCCTATAGGTTCACTATGAGTCAGAATGGACTCGATAGCAACGAGTTTTTACCATGTATTGAGCATTTACTATGTGCCAGGGCAGTAAGCTTAACATCTGATGCAGTCCTTCAACTCCATTTATTAAATGAGTAGGCCCAGAGCCCTCCTCCTGCTCTGAGACAAAACCCCTGCCTCTTAGGAAGGGTCCAGTGGCGAATTGTGAGTGTCCATTTTGTCTCCGCCCCCTCCTCCTCCACCGTCTCTGCTAGAACTTCCTTATCTTCCACCCGCAAACCTCCACCCCCAGGGAGAAGAGGTCTAGAGGTCCCTGAGTCAGGGCCAGGCCAGGGCTCAGGGAAGTGTCTGCACTAGTTTTGCTCTCCCCACGGCCAACCTGGTTCCCCCTCCCCAGTCCTCACTTCTAGCCTGCCTGCTCCACCCTCCCTTCTGCCATCACCTCTCACCCCAGAGGGAAGATGGCAACCAAACACTCTCACCTTGGTGTGCCGAAGTCCCACCCACCAACAGACAGCAGTGTTTTCAGCTTCCTGTTCCTATGATGTGGGAGAGAGGGTTGGTAAACCAAGTCCTTACGCCAGTGAGCAGCTGCATCCATCATTTCTTTCCCTTCCTTCTTCCCTCCGTTATTTTAAGGAACAATGGAGAAATAAGGGAGATGGGAAGTAGGGGAAGAAGGTGGATGGAGGGAGGGAGGGAGGGGCTTAAGAGTGAGTTATGAGGTTGCCAGGCAGAGAAGAGAGAGAGGACACTGAGGCAAAGACTACAGCAGAGACAACACCAGCAGGCAAGAAAGAGCTCAGGGTGCTTGTCAACAGGGAGTTCTAAAGTAGGGGAGGAGGCTTCAGGAGCCACTTGAAGAGGAGGTTAGGACTGAAAGAATCAGAGGAAAGTGGAAGAGAACTAGAAAAATCAGCTTAGTCTATAAAATCTGAAAATATGACCCCCACACCCAGCAGGAATACACCTCTCCTTGAGCTTGTTGAACTCTGGGTAGAGAATATTCTCATCCTGGGCATTTTTGGCCACAATCTGGCTGTTTTTCATTGAGGCAAATGCAAATATCAGGTGGGTGCAGAGAAAGGGGTCCAGGTCCTGGGGCAAGATCGAGGCAGGGTCTGGTCGACTATATGCCCAGTTGGTGAAATAACACATGAGTTTGTGGGCAGCACCTGGCCAGGGAGAGCACACATTAGCTGGCAGAGACCAAGGAAGGGGGGCCCTCAGCTTCCACAGAGCAGTGTGGACACCAGCCCAAGAACCCAGGCCACTGTAACTCCTTCCCCCACATTCCCCAAAACTACCCTGAGGTCCGGGCCCTCCCCCACTGCTGAGGCCCCAAGGGGAAAAGAATGCCTTATGAAATCCTGATTCTCAGCTGGATCCTGACACGCAGCAAGTGACTGACAAACAGCAGGTGGCTGAACACCCGCTGCTGAACTGAATGGTATCAATAATCCCTGACCAAGGAGCCAGGGCAGGGTGGGACACTCAACACGGAGGACCTCTCAGCCAGAGAATCTCCCTTGCTCTGGAGAGAATACAATTTCCTTACCATTGTGGCGTTCCAGCACAAGAGCCAACCCTGCAGGAAGCAAGGAAGGAATAACTCTCAGACACATGCACATGCCCAGAGTGACATGCCCCAGTGCCCACCCCAGTCAGCCAACACGCCACCCACTCAGCATGTCATCCAGAGGCAGACGTACAAATGGAGGCACACACGCCATTCACGCATTCTCTTTTCTCTAAAGTTGGGCAGGTGAAGCTAGATCTATCTAAGTTCCTTTTCGCTCTAATACCACACGCGCACACGCATACTTTGCGCAGGGACAACGATGTTTTTTAAAAGTCTTGGTGAAAAATTTAAGCCAGTGGTTCTCATCCTTGGCTGTACATTAAATATCCTGGCTCCTCCCCAAGAGGTTCTGATTTAATTGATCTGAGGTGGGACCTGGGCATCAATATTTTTTTTTAATTTTTTTTTTATTTTATACTATCAGATTTGAGAGTCACTGCTCTGATCATTCCTCCCTGGGCACCTCTGACCTTCACTATGTCCCATCCTGTTGTTAGCTGCCGTCGAGTTGGCTCCAACTTATGGTGACCCCATGTACAACAGAATGAAATATTGTCTGGTCCTCTCTTATCTTCATGATCATTGATACGCTCAAGTCCATTGTTGCAGCCACTGTGTATTTTGAGTGTCTTCCAACCTAGGGGGCTCGTCTTCCAGCACTATATTGGACAATATTCTGTTGTGATCCATAGGGCTTTCAAAGGCTAATTTTCAGAAGTAGATCTCCAGGCCTTTCTTCCTAGTCTGTCTTAGTCTGGAAGATCTGTTGAAACCTGTCCACCATGGGTGACCCTGCTGTATTTTGACGCTTCCTCATCATAGAAACATGCAAGCCACCACAGTATGATAAACTGACAGACAGGTGGTGGTGTCCTATCCTACATCTACTTAATCCAGGTCCCCTAAGTCCCAGGCTGCTCTTTCAGCCACCAGAGAGAGGGCAAACTCATGAAGCCTGGTACCTCCTGGGCTGTGATACCATCGGGGGTGGGACCTGTCATACTCACCAACCCAGAGCAGCAGCCTCCCCATCTCGAAGGTCTGACAGCTGTGAGGCTAGAGTTTGAAACCCTTTATATGAGCTTCCCCATGTAGAGCCTAGCCCTACACACACACACACACACACACACACACACACCAGTGCCAGAGCTGGTGATTTATGAGCTGCTGCCTCAGAGTCACAGTGACCCCAGCACCTCTTGTCCTCCCTCTCCAGCACAGCTATAGCTCTTGGAGCCAACGAAGCACCAGCTCTGGACCAACACAGGCATCCAGCGGGTGTCCACCACGGGGCCATGTCCAGGGCAGGGCAGTGTTCCTGAGCCCTCCCAGTACTCAGTTCCTCACCCTGGTGGTCTGTCCCCCATGGGCTGAGTATGGGGGAGAAACATTGCATGATAGCAGTCATTCTGTTGTTATAAGACTATTGGTTAGGGAAGCAGTGTAATATAAAGTTTAAAGGCCCCAGGTTGGACTCAGGGAGACAAGGTTTGAGTCCCAGTGTCACCTCTTAGAAGTTGTATCATCTTGGGTAAGTTACTTAGCCTCTTTAAACTTCAATTTCCACATCTGTAAAATAAGACAACAGCTCTTATTTACCTTACATGGTTTCGTAGGGATTAAAAAGATAATGTATGAAAAATTCTTAGTTCAGTGCTTTGCTTATAATAAGGACTCAATGAATGGTAGTTGTAATTAAGGACACCAAAATGTTACCCAACAGTTAAAAACAAACAAACAAACCCATTGCTGTCGAGTTGATTCCAACACATAGTGACCCTATGGGAGAAAGTAGAACTGCCCCATAGGGTTTCCAACGCACAGCTGGTGGATTTAACTGCCAATCTTTTGGTTAGCAGCTGAGCTCTTAACCACTGTGCCACCAGGGCTCTCAAACTCAAATGCTGATACTTACGGGGCAGGTCATGTAAATGAGTCAAATATACATAACAAAATAGTTCATTCTTCACTTTATTATAAGAATAACTGCTCAAGCTCAATGATAAACATCAGCTGAAATGCAGCCTTGTGGTCAGTAGAAAATAGAGATGGGTACAAGCAGGGACAGTACTTCTGAGCAGCCTCAAATGGTTGCAATGTAGGTAGGGAAGCAGACCCAGTGCAAGTAAACTGATTTCTCAAGAGAAGACACAAATCTGAATTTTTATATGAGTCAACAATGTTTGAGTCAATGTATGAGCCAAAGGTGAGAATGTATCATGAGCCCAAGGAATATGATGAATAGAATTCTCAGCACCTGAGAGCATGTTTCTTTGTTAGTTTAGGTAGGTAGTGAGTTTCTAGAAATTTATCCATTTCCTCTAGGTTTTCAACTTTGTTAGAGTACAATTTTTCATAGTATTCTGTTATAATTCTTTTAATTTCAGTTGGGTCTCTTGTGATATCACCTATCTCATTTCTTATATGGGTTATCTGTCTGCATCCTCTCTTTTGTCACTTTGGCCAGTGGTTTATCAATTTTGTTGATCTTTTCAAAGAACCAGTTTTGGTCTTGTTAACTCTTTCAATTGTTTTTCTATTCTCTATTTCATTTAATTCTGCTGTAACTCTTATTATTTCCTTTCTTCTGGCACCTGAGGGCTTCTTTTGCTGCTCTCTTTCTATTTGTTCCAGTTGTAGGGTTAATGTTTTGATTATGGCCTCTTCTTCTTTTTGGATGTGTGCATTTATTGCTATAAACTGACCTCTGAGCACTGCTTTTGCTGTGTCCCAAAGGTTCTGGTAGGATTTGATTCTGTGAATTTCTTTATTCCATCCTTAATTTCTTCTATAACCCACTAGTTTTTGAGTAAGGTGTGTTCAGTTTCCATGTGTTTGATTTTTTTTTTTTTTCCTTGCTTTTTCTGTTGTTGATTTCTACTTTTATGGCTTTATGGTCAGAAAAGATGCTTTGCAATATTTCGATGCTTTGGATTTTGTTAAGGTTTGCTTTATGGCCTAATATGTGGTCTATTCTGGAGAATGTTCTATGTGCATTGGAAAAGAAAGTATGCTTGGCTGCTGTTGGGTGGAAGGTTTTGTATGTGTCTATGAGATCAAGTTGGTTGATTGTAGCGTTTAGCTCTTCGGTGTGTTTGTTGAGCTTCTTTCTAGATATTCTGTCCTTCACTGAAAGTGGTGTGTTGAGGTCTCCTACTACTATTGTGGAGCTGTCTATCTCTCTTCTCAGTGCTGTTAGAGTTTATGTATTTTGGAGCCCTGTCATTGCGTGCATAAATGTTTATTATAGTTATGTCCTCCTGGTGTACTGACCCTTTAATCATTATATAGTGTCCTTCCTTATCCTTTGTGGTGGATTTTACTTTAAAGTATTTTGTCAGAGATTAATATTGCCACTCCTGCTCTTTTTTGAGTGTCGTTTGCTTGATGTATTTTTTCCATCCTTTGAGTTTTAGTTTGTTTGTGTCTTTAAGTCTAAGGTGTGTCTCTTGTAGGCAGCATATAGATGGAAAGTGTTTTTTTATCCTATCTGCCACTTTCTGTCTCTTTAATGGAGCATTTAGTCCATTTACATTTAGTGTAATTATTGATAGGTATGAGTTTAGTGCTATCATTCTGATGTCTTTTTTTGTGGGTTGTTGGCAGTTTCTTTGTTCCACTTAATTTTCTGTGCTTAGTCATTTTTCTTTGTGTATTTTCTTTTCATCTTTTTTGTTGTTGTTGATTTTGTGTTTGCTGAGTCTTTATTTTTTTCTAGTTTTTTATTTTGACTTGTAGGGTTGTTAGTTTCCTTTGTGGTTACCTTAATATTTACCCCTATTTTTCTAAATTTATACCAGTCTTTTATTTCTTTATATCGCCTTGACTTCCTCTCCATATGAAAAATCTATGTCTACATTTTTTAAGTCCTTCTTTTTTGTTTTAATCTTGTCATCTTTTACATATTAACATGTTTCCCTATTTTCAGTGTTTTAGCTTTGATTTACTTTTGTGTCTTCCCTATCTGGCTTGATATCTGGTTGCTCTGTTCTGTGTTCTAGTCTTGGGTTATTATCTGATGTTACTGATTTTCTAACTGGAGGAATCCCTTTAGTATTTCTAGTAATTTTGGTTTGGTTCCTGCAAATTCCCTAAACTTCTGTTTATCTGGAAATGCCCTAATTTCGCCATCATATTTGAGAGACAGTTTTGCTGGATGTATAATTCTTGGCTGGCATTTTGTTTCCTTCAAGACTTTATATATGTCATCCCATTGCCTTCTTGCCTGCATGGTTTCTGCTGAGTAGTCTAAGCTTATTCTTGTTGACTCTCCTTTGTAGATGACTTTTTGTTTATCCCTAGCTGCTCTTAAAATTCTCTCTTTATCTTTGGTTTTGGCAAATTTGATTATAATATGTCTTGGTGACTTTCTTTTGGGATTTACCTTATGTGGGGTTCGATGAGCATCTTGGATAGATGGCTTGTCATCTTGCATGATATCAGAGAAGTTTTCTGCCAACAAATCTTCAACAATTCTCTCTGTATTTTCTGTTATCCACCACCCACCCACCCCTTTCTGGTACTCCAATCACTCATAGGTTATTCCTCTTGATAGAGTCCCACATAATTCTTAGGGTTTATTCATTTTTTTAAATCCTTTTATCTGATTTTTCCTCAAATAAGTTGGTGTCAAGTGCTTTATCTTCAGTCCCACTAATTCTGACTTCCATTGCCTCAATTCTACTCCTATGACTTTCTACTGAGTTGTCTAATTCTGAAATTTTATTGTCAATATTCTGGATTTCTGATTGCTGTCTCTCTATGGATTCTTGCAGCCTGTTAAATTCATCATTATGGTCTTCTCTAACCTTTTTAATTTACTCTATTGTGTGTTCTTTGTTTTGATTAATTTCCTTCCTAATTTCTTGAAGAGTTCTGTATATTAATCTTTTGTATTTTGT
>NW_004444009.1:12914778-12933736 GCF_000243295.1 Trichechus manatus latirostris | reverse complement strand
AGTCTATGCAGGGGGAAAGGCACTCAAAGTCCATGGATCCCTTATGCCTGTGCCTAGGCAAAGGAGATGTGCCTACCCTGGGTTCCTGGCTTAGGGGAGCTGGCAGTTTATTTTTTCCCCTGTTTGTTAATTTGTTCACTCTCCAAGGCAGGGAGAATGGCTCCAGGCGTGTGACAGATCCTACTTCCAGCCCAGGGGACTTGGCAATTGCTGAAGCCTGTCCAGGACCCAGTGCAGAGCAGGGAGTGGGGAGGTAAATGGGAGAGAGGTTTTTCCCTAAGGGGGGTGTTTTTGATCCGTGCGGTAGGCCATATGCAATTACTTATCTTTCTCCAGATAAAGGGCTGCTTCTCAGTCGTTCTGGGTGGCCGTGTAGACTCTCAGCAGCTGGGTCTCTCCCAGTGCAGAAAACGTGCCTCCCGAGCACGGCTGCTTGCTTGCCTCACCACTCACCCCCAAGCTGATCAGGCCTGAAGGGCTCAGGCTCTTGCCTGGTCAGGACTGGCAACTCCTCGCTGCTTCCAAACCGTCTCTCCCTCCCCCTGAGACTCAGTCCAGTTCCTTAATCTTCCTTTAATGTTCAGGGCTCCCAGACTGCCATATATAATCGAACCACTTGTTTCTTCAGGTCTTTGTTGTAAGAGGGTCCACCAGAAGCATCTGACTACTCCGCCGTCTTGGCCCCACCTCCTGAGAGCATGTTTTTAATAAATATAACAATATGAAAGATGAACAAAACAGTTTCTTTCTCCTACAGAGGGTCTCAGACCATAGGCAGACCCCATATTTCAAGGTCTGAATCTCAGTCATGGAGGACCAGAAACCAGATATTCTCAATTACCCAATATGCCCATTCTCTCAGAGACTGACCCTGTCACCTAATCCACATGTCACTGAGGTATTAACCAGATGCTAACATAATAAATAACACAGGGAAATAACGATGGCTAGTGTCCAGAATTCTCATAACCTCTATCCTTCATTGCCAGTATGAAGAAACCAGAAAAGTCTATTTTTCTAATCAACAGGTTGTATGGAGGTCATGAAATAAAAATAATAAATGGTATAGAATTTTTGGGGTTGCAATATTTTATTGAAACTCTAGGAAGGCTTGGTAGAGTATCCCACCAACAGAGAATGTCTCCATTTGTTCATCCATCTTTGCCTTCCTTTGTGTACTCAACAAACAGTCATTGAACACGTGATACGTGCCAGGCCCTGCTAGGTACTCTAGCTACAATGATGATCAAGACATAGTTTCTACTCTCAAGGAGATTATAGTCTGGTAACAGGATTTATCACATCCCCAGAGCTAGTGTGTCTCTCTCTCAGAGAACTGCATGATGGGTGCAGTAGGGTGTGCACCACCACTGGGATCACTTGAGTCCCATCTGCATGCTCAATGCCATCCTCCATTCTTTGAGCTAATATTAACCTGAATCAGGAGATTATTAAGCTTCCTGAGACCAACACTGGATCAGGCTTAGCAAACAGCTTGTACCATTGGTTAGGTTACCCCGGCTAGGTTTCTAATTCTGATGGCCAGCTCTTACTCCTGTCACAATTCCCAGTCCACATGCCCTAATTCATGTCTCTGCTTTGATTTCTCTCCTTTTCTGTAAACTGCTTGGCACCGCAGTTTGCTCCTAGGGCTCCTCTGTCTTGCTAGGTTCCCTTCATCCTAGGCCCTGGGCCTTGCTGGCTATCTTTTAAGGTCTTCTTGATGACGAATGCCTGAATTCTTCTAAGTCTCTCCTTGCCCAACTCCCTGACTCCAGATTCCCCATCGCTGAGCTTTTCCACTAGGTTTGTGCCCTTCCACCTAGACTCCTGCCAGGGGCACCAGTTATTAATGCTGTACCTACCCACCACAGAAGCCAATTGCCTGCCAGTTGGAACCTCATTCATCTGCACCTAGATCAGTGCTCTGGGCTCCTATTCTGTTAAAGTGGACATGGCCAAATTCATTCTAAGATCTAGCCCTTCCATACCTGCAGAAGTGACTGATGATGCTAAGAATGCCAAGATATAACAATGGGTGCCCAGGAATGACTTTCGCTTCATTCAGGCATGACCGTGCCAAATAGTTGGCAATGGTGACTCTCCATATATATGGTAGATGATGAATAGTAAAATACTGAATGAGAGTTATGTTGAAAATCAGTGTGCCATGAAGCTCTCTTTGTTCTCAATCCCTTCTTGAGTCCTTGTATCAAAAAAGACAGCCATTGCTTTCACCTGTGTTTTATTTTTACGCACCCACCCGGATACTTGGAAAATATCCTTGCCTGTTCACAGAGTTAGAGACGTTTACAAATGTCTTTCACTTGGGTCACTGAAGAAATTCCACAGCAGTGCAAGCCCCCCCTTTACTTTACAACACTCATCTAAATGAAGGCAATATCAGACAGGAAGTGCTGTGGTTGTAACAACACATATGACCAAAATTTTCATGGTATTCATGTGGATGAATTGGAAAAGTGTGACTTGAACAAAATCAGTTGATTGAATAGTATAAGTATCCAAAGAGTGTTAACTACAGTTCAGAGTAATTTGAAAGAGACTTTTCTGGTCAATTACCTCATTTTTTAAAAATTGTACTTTCGATGGTTTACAGAGCAAACTAGTTTCTCATTAAACAATTAATACACATTGTTTTGTGACATTGGTTGCCAACCCCACGAAATGTCAACACTCTCTCCTTCTCCACTTTGGGTTCCCCATTACCAGCTTTCTTATGCCCTCCCACCTTCTCATCCTTGCCCCTAGGCTGGTGTGTCCATTTAGTCTCATTTTGTTTTATGGGCCTGTCTATAATCTTTGGCTGAAAGGTCAACCTCAGGAGTGACTTCATTACTGAGCTAAAAGGGCGTCTGGGGACTGTACTGTCGGGGTTTCTTCAGTCTCTGTCAGACCAGTAAGTCTGGTCTTTTTTTGTGTGTGTTAGAATTTTGTTCTACATTTTTCTCCCACTCTGTCCAGGACCTTCTATGTGATCTGTCAGACCAGTCGGTGGTGACAGCCAGGCACCGTCTAGTTGTGCTGGACTCAGTCTGGTGGAGGCTGTGGTACTTGTGGTCCATTAGTCCTTTGGACTAAATTTTCCCTTGTGTCTTTGGTTTTCTTCTTCTCCCTTGCTCCAGATGTGGTGAGACCAGTGGAGTATCTTAGATAGCCACTCACCAGATTTTAAGACCCCAGACGCTACTCACCAAAGTAGAATGTAGAACATTACCTTTTATAACCTATGTTATGCCAATTGAGCTAGATATTCCCTGAGACCAAGGTCCCCATAGCCCTCAGCCCAGTAATTTGGTCCCTCAGGGAGTATGGATGTGTCTATGGAGCTTCCATGACCCTGCCTTTGACAAGTTGTGCTGGCTTCCCCAGTATTGTGTACTGTCTTACCCTTCACCAAAGTTACCACTTATCTATTGTCTATTTAGTGTTTTTCCATTCCCACCCCTCCCCTCCCTCATAACCATCAGATTGTTTCTTTTTATGTGTAAACCTTTTCATGGGTTTTTATAGTACTGGTCTCATACAATATTTGTCCTTTTGTGATTGACTTATTTCATGTAGCATAACGTCCTCCAGAATTCATCCATGTTGTGAGACGTTTCACAGATTCATCATTGTTCTTTAGCATTTGCATAGTATTCCATTGTGTGTATGTACCATAGTTTATCCATTCATCTGTTGCTGGGCACCTAGGTTTTTTCCATCTTTTTGCTGTTGTGAACAATGCTGCAATGAACGTGAGTGTGCATGTTTATATGTGTGATGGTTCTTATTTCCTAGGATATATTCTTAGGAATGGGATTGCTGGATCACACGGTATTTCTATTTCTAGCTTTTTAAGGAAGCGCCATATCGTTAACAAAATACCACAAGGTGGATGGTTTTAAAGAACATAAATTTATTTTCTCAGTCCTGGAGGCTAGAAGTCCAAATTCAGGGCATCAGCAGGGATGCTGTGTGTGTGTGTGTGTGTGTGTGTGTGCGCGCGCGCACTCTTAAGGAAGATTCTTCCTTGTCTCTTTTAGTTTCTAGCAGCCCTGGGCATTTCTTGGCTGCTGACAGATGTATCTGCCTCCATTGTCACCTGTCTTCTCCTGTGTGTGACTCTGTTCTTTTAATAAGACAACAGTCATATAGGATTAGGCACTACCCTACTCTGATATGATGTCATTAACTTGATAACCTATGCAAAGAAAAACCCTATTACCCAAACAAGGTCACATTCACAGGTACAGGCATTAGGACACTTTCTGGTGGGCACAATTCAATCCGTAACAGTCTACCAGACAGAAACCTAGCCCAGATCACTATAGAAGGGATTCACAGCTTATAACCCAGTTCCCAGATCCAAGTCAGTTCACAGACCTAAATCTCTCAATTTTGAGCAGGCCTGGGTCCTGCAACGTGGCCATAGGTATAGACTGTGAATTTTATCCAAACGTTCCCCAGAGAATATGTGGGCCAGGGTGACAACACTAGAAATGATTAAAATATGCAAAGGCATTAGCTATTGGCTCTAAATTTACTGATTCTCAGAGACTTGAAACACCAATGTGGCCTACCTATCAGATTAGGGGCTTATGAAGGTCAAGGGTAAATGCAGTCTTGACCTAAATCCATCGAACAGTGGAGTCCAGTGTGGCCATGAACATATCAAACTATAGATCAAATAGATTATTGTGTTTGGGATAGCAGCTTGGACTTTGGATCTTGACCAGCCCCTTCTTCTTGGGCAAGTCAATCTCTCGAAAGTCTCAATTTCCCATATTTACAATATACGAGTGTTTATTTCAAAATAAATCATGGATTAAATGAGAAAGTATATAAAGTGCTTGTTGTTCTCAGATGCCACTGAGTCATTTCCAACTGATAAAGACCCTATGTACAACAGAACAAAACACTAGCCAGTCCTGCACCATTCTCACAACGTTGCTATGTCTGAGTCCATTGTTGCAGCCACTGTGTCAATCCATCTTGTTGAGGGTGTTCCTCTTTCGCTGACCCTCCTACTTTACCAAGCATGGTATCCTTCACCAGGGACAGGTCCCTCCTGATAACATGTCCAAAGCAAGATGAAGTTTCACCTCTCTTCTAAGGAGCATTGTGGCTGCACTTCTTCCAAGACAGATTTTTTCGTTCTTCTGGCAGTCTATGATACATTCAATATTCTTCGCCAATACCATAATTCAAGTGCATTAATTATTCTTCGGTCTTACATAGGCAGTTGATGAAAATCTGGGGAAAATTTAATTAACTCAAAATTGAGACTACAGTTTGATTACCCTTTTTCCAAACAAAATCAATTTCCTGCAGAAGTGATTCTAACATGTGTTTAGTGTAACCCACAAATTGGCAATAAGAAACTCACTGATTGGATGCAACTTCTCAGCTTCTCCCACAAAAGTTGGCCCTCCTGTGGTGCCCTCAAATTCCCCAGAATGCACACAATCTTTGTGTATATCTCACTGAAAAGCTAATGTAAGTATATTTTGGAACAAATCTGTTACTTGTACAATATTTTTTCTTAGTTTGTAGACAGAAAGTTGTGAAGTCAAGCAACTACATTTAGAGAAACACAGAAAATATGAAAGAAACATTACTCACTCTGTCCAAATGCAACAAGAATCTGTATTTTAAAAATCAGAACCCTCTACTTCAGTCTAGATGTGGCCAAAAAAAAAGTTTTGGAGCTCTCTAAAATGGGATCTAGTTTAGGAAGAAAAATAATAATACCAGGGACCCTCTCCCTACCTTTAGTCCTTTCTCACATGCTGTCCAGAGGAAACATGGCTGGAGCCCCAGAGCAGTTCGAGATGTTTTGGGTGTGTTTGCTGTTATAATGTGATTGTGAACCATTAGCAATGCCTATCTAGCTATTATTAAAGAGCCAGCCCCTCACTGTCCTGGGGGACAGGAGACACCTGGGGAATCAGTGTATTGTCTGATGCCACCTGAAACTGTACTTAAGGCCTTCTGTGTTTGTTGTGGTTCCAAGCACTAGCCAAGAGGTGAGCCTCCTAGACCTTGGAGAACCAGAGATCAGCAGTGGAATACAGTGGGTCAGATTAATGGACTTCAAAGTAAGAACACTAAAGATAGGGAAATGCATTTACTCCAGCGATTAGACACTTAAACAAGTGAAATTAAATGCAAAATAAACGTTTGTATGGTATCAAACAAATAAAACAAGCCCATGTCCACCTGTCATCAGTAAGTCCATTCCATGCTTATGCTACTGGTTAACTATTCTCACTTGAGTCAAGGACCTAGTGAATACTCCTGATGGGTTACATTTCTGACTGAGGTCACTGCCACAGCAATCTTTGTTAACCAGAACACAGATACATTCACCCAAAAGTGATGGTCATTCCTATTGTGACTCTGATTTTAGCACTTATCTGAACTCAAACTAAGTTCTTCAAAAAGTATGCTTTTTTTCTGTCAGCATTTCAGCCACCTTGACAAATAAACATCTTTTTTTTTAAATTATGCTTGAGGTGAAAGTTTACAACTCAATTTCTCGTACAAAAATTTATACACACATTGTTATGTGATCCTAGTTGTTATCCCTACAATGTGACCACACATTCCTTCTTTCCACCCCAATTTCCTGTGTTCATTCAACTAGCTCCTGTCCCTTTTGCCTTCTCATCTCACCTCCGGACAGGAGCTGCTCATTTAGTCTCATGTATCTACATGAACTAAGCAGCACACTCTTCACACGTATCATTTTATGTCTTATAGTCCAGTCTATTCTTTGTCTGAAGAATTGGCTTCAGGAATGGTTTTAGTTCTGGGTTAACAGCGTCCAGGGGCCATATCTTCTGAGGTTCTCCCAGTCTCAATCAGACCATTAAGTCTGGTCTTTTTACTAGAATTTGAGTTCTGCACCTCACTTTTCTCCTGTGCCATCAGGGACTCTCTGTTGTGTTCCCCGTCAAGGTAGTCATTGGTGGTAGCCGGGCACCATCCATTTCTTCTGGTCTCTGGTTTATGTGGTCCCTTTTGTCTCCTGAGCTAATATGTTCTTGTATCTTTGGTGTTCTTCATTCTTTGCTCCAGGTGGGCTGGGACCAATTGGTGCATCTTAGATGGCCACTCCGTAGCTTTTAAGACCCCAGATGCCACTCACCAGAGTGGGATGCAGAACATTCTAATAAACTTTGTTATGCCAATTGACCTAGATGCCTCCTGAAACCATGGTCCCCAGACCCCTGCACCTGCTACACTGTCCCTCAAAGTGTTTGGTTGTGTTCAGGAAACTTAACTTTTGGTTTAGTCCAGTTGTGCTGACTTTCCCTGTATTGTGTGTTGTCCTTCCCTTCACCTAATTCTTATCTACTATCTAGTTAGTGAATTCCCCTCTCCCTTCCTCCCCACCTTCATAACCATCAAAGAATGTTTTCTTCTGTGTTCAAACCTTTTGAGTTCTAATAATAGTGGTCTCACACAATATTTGTCCTTTTGAAATTGACTAATTTCATTCAGTATAATGCCTTCCAGATTCATCCATGTTGTTTCGTGGATTTGTTGTTCTTTATTGTTGCCTAGTATTCTATTGTGTGAATATACCATAATCTGTTTATCCATTCATCTGTTGATGGACACCTAGGTTGTTTCCACCTTGCTGCTATTGTGAACAGTGCTGCACTGAACATGGGTGTGCATGTATCTATTCGTGTGACAGCTCTTATTTCTCTAGGATATATTCCAAGGAGTGGGATTGCTGGATTGTATGGTACTTCTATTTCTAGCTTTTTAAGGAAGCGCCACATTGATTTCCAATGTTGTACCATTTTACATTCCCACCAGCAGTGTGTAAGTGTTCCAGTCTCTCCACAACCTCTCCAACATTTGTTTGATTAATGCTAGCCTTGCTGGGGTGAGATGGTATCTCACTGTAGTTTTGATTTGCGTTTCTCTAATGGCTAATGATCGTGAGCATTTCCTCACGTATCTGTTAGCTGCCTGAATGTCTTCTTTGGCGAAGTGCCTGTTCATATCCTTTATCCATTTTTTAATTGGGTTGTCTTTTTGTTGTTGAGGTTTTGCAGTATCTTGTAGATTTTAGAGATTATATGTTGATCGGATTTGTCATACCCAAAAATTTTTTCCCAGTCTGTAGGTTGTCTTTTTGCTCTTTTGGTGAAGTCTTTTGATGAGCTTAAGTGTTTGATTTTTAGGAGCTCCCAGTTATCTAGTTTCTCTTCTGGTGTTTGTGCATTGTTAGTTATGTTTTGTATTTTGTTTATGCCAAGTATTAGGACTCCTAGTGTTGTCCCTATTTTTTCTTCCATGATCTTTATAGTTTTTGATTTTATATTTGTCTTTGATCCATTTTGAGTTAGTTTTTGTGCATGGTATGAGGTATGGGTCTTGTTTCATTTTTTTGCAGATGGATATCTAGTTATGCCAGCACCATTTGTTAAAGAGAATGTCTTTTCCCCATTTAACAGACTTTGGGCCTTTGTCAAATATCAGCTGCTCACAGGTGGTTGAGTTACATCTGGCTTCTCAATTCTGTTCCATTGGTCTATGTATCTGTTGTTGTACCAGTACAAGGCTGTTTTAACTACTGTAGCAGTATAATAGCTTCTAAAATCAGGTAGTGTGATGTCTCCCACTTTGTTCTTCTTGACACATAAACATTTCTTTGGATTCTTAACTCTTTCTCATAGGTCTTCCCTCCATCACTCTTTAAGTCCGTGAAGAAAAAAGCTATACAAATTTAATTCCTACTCACCCTACTTCCTTCCTTATTTTCTATAATTGACCACAAAACTTAAGGTTTTACCTCAGAGAAAGGATTCGAACAGGTTAAGGTTCAAACTTTTGCTGATAATTTTGCATTTCTAACGAGTTCCCAGGTGATGCCAATGCTCCTGGTTAGGGACCAATTCTGAGAACCACTAGCAGAGCAGTGGTTCTCAAAATTTATTATACGTAAGAATTACTTGGGGATCTTGTTAAAATGTAGATTCTGATTCAGTATATCTGGGGCGGAAATGCAAATTTCAGCAGGGGTTCTAACAGGAACAAACCGGTTCAAAGCCCAGGATTCTACCTATCCATCCTGTTCTGTCACAAGATGTTAAAAATGGTGGAAAACTTTATTCCCACCCCAACCCTGGTAGACCATATGACTACAAATTCCCACGTTTTTACTCTAAAGTAATGGTGAGAACAAAGAGTTCATGCCTGGCAAGAGTGTAGCATGGGAACTTAGATATAGTCCCCGAATTCCTTCAAATTGCCCATTTCATGTGATTTTAGCTTAATTAAATTTGCATAACTAAAAAATACATAATTGACCACATTTAATTTCAATACAATCAGTAATCAATCCATGAATTCTAACTGATTACTTTAAGTGCAACTAGCTACTTGGGGTGGAGGTAGGGGGAGAAGAGTTCAAAAAAATAGACTATAAATTAATACTCTGGTGACCCGTGTAAGTGATGTAAGTCTAACTGCACAGAGAACACACATCTTTCAAAAAAAAAGGCCAACAAAGCCTACATTTTTTATTTAATCAACCAGTATTTCTGATTCTCTCCCTGATGTTGGATGTCAAAACCTTCAGAGTCCACAAATTCAGCATTCAAACTTCCTAATCCACACAGAAAAGGGCCCAGATCTGGGAGGTCCAGACTCAAGCTGTTTTTATTGTGGCAAAGTGGGCAGAGATTTCTCTGCGACTGTCTGTCAGTTTTCAATCTTACTGAAATGCCCTTAAGCTCTCTATCACCCCTAAATGTTTTTCTATGGCATCTAACCTATGACAGAAAAACACTTATTTCTCATCTACACAACTCCATTGATTACACAGGCACCAGCCATACTTTTTGTTTAGCCAAAAAGTGGATTTCCAGTTCTGTTTAACGGCAAGGAGATGTGCACAACTGTGACGACAGTGTCCTGGCTCTACCTCAGATGAACTCGGCTGGTTTTACTGAATGTAAGTATTTCCGTATTTCCCATGGTACAAGGAAATAAATGAGCTCTTGCCTCGTGAGTAGTATAAGAGCTGCTTCCAAGAATCCAGAGATGCCCACATCCCATATACTACCCAGATGTGGCCAATTCCTCATGGCACAGCTATGTGGGAAGAATAACCCTTTTGTCAACTTTTTTTTTAGGGGGGAGAGGGGGTGTACTTGGGGGAAGATGTGGGATGGATTTTTTTTTTATTCGCCACCCACAACACACACTCAGACACACATACATATCCACTTTCAAGAAAGTTCTTCCTTCCTATGACTACAGGACCCCAGAATCCAGCCTCCCCAGGCTAGGAGACAATGCCTGTTAACTGCACATATCTAGTGATCAACATACTGTATGAGGCTCTATGTTCTCACAAGCTGAGGGAGCAGGCACAAAAGGACTGGATACTCATATGGGATTTGCTTGTCTTAAATCCAACCTACTCAGCAACACTGTTAGGCCCAGGGGTCGGGACAGGTTCTAAGGGCACAGTATGGTGGATGACTTGATGATCCCAGCCCACTGTGGTAAGGAGGGAGTGATTGAGCAGGGACCAAGTAGCATCTCTCACAAAGTCTCTGTGGGCTCGGCTTCTAAACCTAGAAGAGAAAAAGAAGTTTGGGCGCGGTATAAACGAGAAAAAAGCACGCCTATAGAAGAAAGCAAACCCAACACATCTGGGGTATATTTCTGTGGTGTTTTATACACATTTCACTGTGTGTATGGCCTCGTCACCAGGATAACAATGTAGCTATCCACAATGGACTGCATCAATTATCCAATCCAGCCCTCTATTTTCAGAGATGAAGAAATGGTGGCTAGAGTGAGGTTAGTGATATATGGGCCAGGATCATGCAGCAAATCATGACAAAGATGGAGTATAATTCAGGTCACCTGCCCAGTGCCTTTTACCCTACTCATACCCATTGCTGTTGAGTCGATTCCGACTCATAGCGACCCTACAGGACAGAGCAGAGCCACTCCATAGGGTTTCCAAGGCTGTAAGTCTTTATGGAAGCAGACTGCCACATCTTTCTCCAGTGGAGCGGCTGGTGGGTTCGAACAGCCAACCTTTCAGTTACCAGCTGAGTGCTTAACCACTACGCCACCAAGGCTCCTTTTTACCCTACAGCAGGTTGCATTTCACATATGTGGTTTTTTATGTGAACAGGGTAGACTGTCCCCTTCTAGGAGAGAGCTGGAATGCTAGACTCAGAAAGTCCACCACTGCCGACATTCCTCCTCTAACAAGGACATAGCTGATTGTGAGTCATCCCCAGGAACAGGGAGATGGTTAACAGTCTGTGTTGCTTCCATCACCCAATCCCCGCATGTGCAGATGGAAGATTCTCCCTCCAAGAGAAAGCACTTCACTGAAGGGAAAACAGACCCAGCCACCTGCTGTTGTCCCCAATTCCTGATCACAGGATTCCACTTCACACTTACACCTCGGAAAGGCCTGAGTCCAGCACGGCAAGTGAGCAGTCTTCACTGATAGAGGCCAGGAAGGGAACACTAGGAAAGCGAGAAGACGGTTGTAAAAAGTAAAGCCCATGGATCTCAAGACAAAACCCAGACTGGGCTCCCCCTTTTCAGGCCCCACTGTAAACTGACCCAGAGCAGAAAGCAGCCTGATCACTACTCTGGATTAAGGTCTGGCTACCACAAAGTCCACATTACAAGTTACAAGGAAAGACAGGGGAAATGGAGCAAAGTCAAGGCTGAAAATCACCTTCAGCAGTAACCCAGAAACACCTGAGGGAAGTAAGGCTTTTCCAACCACACAGTCCTAGAAACCTACAATATTAATCATTTTGGGGGTTGAGGAGAAACGAAACCACATCTTAGCTATGTTCAGAGAGACTTCACAACCCAAAAAATGACTACGGGTCATAGAAACCTCTGATATTCTAAAACCTAATCTAGAGTGGCATCTGCTTTAAACCGGTTGCCGCCAAGTTGGAATCGACTCATTCCAGTCGACTCTTAGGAACCCCATGTGTATCAGAGTAGAACTGTGCTCCACAGGGTTTTCAATGGCTGATTTTTCTGAAGTAGATCCCCAGGCCTTTGTTCCCAGAGACCTCTGAGTAAACCTGAACCTCCAACCTTTCAGTTGTCAGCTGAGCATGTTAACTATTTGCACCTGTCTGCTTTAATGAACTACCTTATCAGCTGATGCACGGCAACATAAGTACCCCCTCGCTGTTCCACTTATAGCCAGCAGGCCCCTGATGACAAAGAACAGTACCTGTGTGGGGAGAACACCAGCCTGGTGACACACTGGGTGTGCACAGCTGAGCTAAGGGCATAACTTGCATTCTTCGTGTCCACAAGGGAGACAGTCCCATTCTCATCACCTACAGAAAAGTGAGACCAACACAGTGGTTAAGAGCATGGACTTTGGAGTCAGCCAAACCTGGATTTGAATCCTGGTTCCTCAATCTTGGACCAGTTAACCACTCTGAGCTTTAGCTTCCTCTTTTGTAAAGCAGGAATAACTAGTTATTGGGTGGTTGTGAGGATTAAATGAAAGGATGAGATAGTTATTATTTTAACCACAAATTATATCACCACTTTCATAGCCTCATCGCCATGACAGCACTGCAACTACCCATAGAGAAATAATCATTGCTATATCCAAGGAGATATAGTAATCTACAGTAAAACCTGTGGAAGTCACAACACGTGTAAGGCGGAAACTCTCCGGAAAGGAAAACTCAAATAGTTTCCACTAACAAACAGCA
The DNA here is from genome assembly GCF_000243295.1 of Trichechus manatus latirostris. Taxonomy (NCBI): domain Eukaryota; kingdom Metazoa; phylum Chordata; class Mammalia; order Sirenia; family Trichechidae; genus Trichechus; species Trichechus manatus. The sequence goes on along the minus strand of NW_004444009.1, from coordinate 12,920,981 downwards.
ACAGAAAAGTGGTAAGACTGCACCCTGTCAGAGGCAGAAAACTTAGGAGACCTGGGAAAACAAGGCAGTCCCATTGAGTTCTGGCTGTCACAGGTTTTACTGTATTTGCTTTGTGGCTCACTGACTTCTAACCATGCGTGGAATACAGGAGTCAGTGTGAACAATCAGGAAAGGAAATCAGCTGGGAAAAAAATCATCATGCTCTCCAAAGCTAAACTAAAATTACTTTTGGATCATCCCTATCTCCTCACTCCTCCATTAGCATAACTCATCAAGTGCCCAAGTGTGCTGATAACTTTCACAGCCAGATCCTCGTGCACTATGGATATATATACATATATAGAGCTCCTTCTGTCTCATCCTCCCCTTTCCCAGAGTCAATATGGAGTCTGATATGAAGTCTTACCAAAGACAAAGGCTTCACTTTGCTGGGGATGCCAAGCCAGTGAGGTAGGAAGGTAGATAGAGGCATTACAGCCTGTAAAGGAGAAAAACAAGGGTCTGGGCCAAGACTCACAGAGTCCAGAGAGGGAAGCTTCTCCAATGAACTCACTTAAAGTCCTGGGAACACCTTTATTTAATTTCCCAAATCTTAAGTCAGGCCATCCTGTGCTCATCCTTGAGCTTCATAGCCTACATTTACCCATTAGCCTCCTGTCCTTTCTGGACATATAAGTCATAGGCAAGTTTCAAGCACAATCACGAAGATGAGAACTCTGGTCCCCTTGCCCACTCATTTAACGAAGAACTCATCCACCGAGGAACCATGCCTTCCTCTTAGTAACTGATACACAAAATGGAGTTATCAGAGCTTCAGTGGGAAAAGAGATTATGTCCCTACGTCACAGTGAGTGGGCATCTGGTAACTTTGCCTTTGACTCTGGCCAAAAAAGCCTCTTCTAGGTGGGTTCCTAGCACCACCATCCTCCCACCACTGGCTCTCAGACTCACCAATCTGTGATGCTGGCTTGGGACAGCGAGTATCCCAGAGTAAAATTCTACTGTCCTAGAAGAATAAACAGGGGAAAAAGGTGGGGTGGGTTTCACAATCCAAAAAAGCAGATGCTGCCCAGGAGGTCTCCACTAGACACTCAAGTAGTCTTTGGCCTTTGGAGAGCTTGGGTGTGGTTAAGGAGTGGGAAGGGAAGGGGAAGAAGCTGTCTCACCTCACTACATGACAGAAACATGGAGTCCTTGTGGGGAGAGGCAGCAACACAGGTGACCTGCCCAGAGTGAGCTGTAACAGAGAGAGAAGAGAAACATGACAGAGAGGAGGCTGGGGACATTATAAAAAAAGGTGAGTTCACATACCATCAAGGGGCAGGAGAGGAGATGTGAGAAATAGGCCTGGCTTCACGGTTCAATTTAACAAATTTCTTGAGAGATTATTAAGACAAAACCTAAAGGTTGATGGGTAGGAGTCATAACACCTACAAAGACTTGGGGAATAAAGGTGATAAAGAAGAAATGAGGAGCTGATTAACAGTGAAAGGGGTTATATTTAGCCCCCTTGATGGAGAGGTTAAACAATTCTAGAATAGCAGTTTTCATACTGGAGTACACACACCTCCAGGTAATATACAAAAACATTTCAGGTGGTTCCTGGATGCTGAAAGTTTTAAAGAAATTGGTTTCTCAAATGTTCTTTCCTTAAATTGAATTGAGAAAGTGCCCGCCATCTGCCAGTTCTTTTTTCCTACCTCTACTTTCACAATCACCCCTCACCCACTTTACAGAAGGAACTTAGACCTCTCATCCATCCCACAACTTACCTTGGTGCAACACTTAGAGGTATAAAAACCTAAGGGCTCCAAACTAAGGGACTAAAGGGGCTTGTCCCCAGGAGCCAAAGAGCAAAACCAAGAGCTTCTAGATAAGAAACACGGAGGGGGATGGACCTTGTTTCATGCACAACACAAACACAAGTGTGGCTCTGTGACTTAATCTATTTCTGTCTAATAATGAGAATTTAAAACTATGATAGATGGTTGTCATAAGGACACATCCAACAAGTTTATTTGAATTTAAAAATGAAGTCAGACTTTTTCTAACAGAAAGTTAAGTCTAACTTGGCCAACTGGTTTCACAGTGAGGATTTAGGTTATTTGGTAGATATTTTGCATAAATTAAATGGGCTGAATCTGCAAATCCAAAGTTTTGACACAAATATGCTTTACACAAGTATGTAATAAATAAGTATCAGAAATGACCTCCTTTGCAACTATTTAAACTTAAAACCTTTTAGATATCAATTTCAACACGTGTGAGGGGATACAATTATTCAAAATTCTTTTAATTAAAAAAATTCCAAAGATTACTGCTATATGTTAATCACCGGAAACCAGTTTTTCTGAAGTCATTTAACCAGACTTTCCGAGGTAGACTGAAAGCAGTTCTGCCCCAAGGCAGAAGGATGGGATTCAACCATCCTCCACAGTTCTCTCCTAGTACTAGAATCCATGGAGAGCCAACATGATGAAAAACCAGGGAAGGATTATTGCTCATTGAAAAAAGCAAAGCTTTCAGATAAGCACCAAAGGTGAACATAAAAAATGAAGAACACATGGTTCTGTCTTCAAGGGATTTAGAATTCGGTTGAGGGAATAAGATATAACACAGTAAAATGGCACAATCACTGTGGAAAACTGTATGGCACCTCCTTAAAAAGTTAGAAACAGAGATATCATATGATCCAGCAATCCCACTACCAGATATACATTCTAGAGAAATAAGAGCCGTAATATAAATAGATATATACAAACTCATGTTCATCGCAGCATTATTCACAATAGCAAAAAGATGGAAACAACCTAAGTGCCCATCAACAGATGAATGGATAAACAAACTACTGTACATACACATAATGGAATACTATGCAACGTTAAAGAATAACGATGAATCTGCTAAACATCTGACATGGATGAACCTTGAAGACCTTATGCTAAGTCAAATAAGCCAATCAAAAAAGGACAAATATAGCATGAGACCACTATTACAAAAAGCCAAGGCAAGGAGAGATACATGCAGAGGTCCTCTATCAGCTAACACAGCACAGACCCACCATCTTGGACTCCTATCAGAGACCAGCGAACAGGTGTACAAGAAACCAGCTTCACAGAGCTTCCAGCAGGAGACAGAACAACTGGTAACCAGCGATATACACTTTCCCAGCCCCTACTCTTCTTCACCCCCACTCAGCCTCCTCTGCTTCCTGCGGCCAGTCTCTTGGCCGGGAAGCACTGGCTTCACCCTGGTGTCACATGGATTCCACCCACCCACACTGGCCAACTCCCTAAGTGTCATTTGTTGGCTGCTGGTGTTGTTTTCCACTTCTTTAAGATTTCTTCCTTACCTCTCACCACCTCCCTCTCCTTTCTCTCAAATATGTGGCTCTGTGTGCCATCTTTGTTTCTTAATGAAAGGCTGTGAAATGCTGCTCGAATGTGAGACTGCTTCCTGGCCCATGCGGTCAAGCTGGAGGGATCCTGGGGCTTTTTTGTTTATTTCTTTTAAAGTGTTTGTTTCCTGTTTTTCTCAAATCAGGAGCCTGTTCTACCGGGCAGCACTACACGGCTTGGGACCGTGCAGAGGGATCCCTGAGAGCATTTCTTTCTTCTTCTTTTTTTTTTTTCCCTGCTTTTATTGGGGGGTTTTCTTGTTCTCATCTTTTTTTCATTGTTTCTTTTGTTTTCTCTTCTCTTTTTGTCTTTTTTCATTACTCACTTTCCCGTCTCTCTATACTTTCCCTCTCTTTCTGTCCCCAGAATAACTGGTGCTGAGTGACACCTCTACCCCTTGTAGCCAGGCTATATATCATGCCCTGGGAGCAACTTCCACAGACCTCACAGCCACACCAGTGGGATCCCTGGGAGCTTTTTTCCCCCTAACTTTTATTTATTCATTTTTTCCTTTTCTTTCTTCTTCTTCTCCTTTTTGTTTTTCTCCATTTCATAGTCTCTCATCTCTCCACTCCAATGGCAAGCTCCCCTAGCACTCTGTTTTGTTTGTTTGTATGTTTTTGGTTCCTGTTCCTCTCTCCTCTTTCACCTCTCTACCACACCCATCTAAGCTCCACACATCACAACTGCACCCCTCCATCCTGCCAACCTGCACTGTGCGCTGAAAATCACACCACCAAGTAGCCCAGGCACGGCCTACCTGCCCTGCACTGATTACCAGCCTGCTCTGGTGGCCATAGTAAGCACCACAAACAACCCATCCCAGCAACTCCTCTTCAGCTAGACCTGACGTGCTGTACCATAACTGAGCGACCGACCCTGCAAACTGGAGAAGGAGGCGAAAAGTATCGTGCCCACATACGAGTAAACAAATAACACACCACACACCTGCTCAGACGTAGCCAAATAAAACAAAAAAGCAGGACGAAACAAACAAATCTACCATCAATAAATGAGAAAAATAACTACCAAATGCCCAGAAGACAACAGACAATATCAAAACTTTTATAAAAACAGGACAGGATAGTTCCAGTAGGCATCCAAAATAAAACACCACATGACTTTCCAGTAGAAGAAAACGCACTAGAAATACCTGATAGAGAATCATATCTCTAATACTCAGAGCTATCCAAGAATTGAAGTAAAAAGCAGACAAAAATGAGGAAAAATAGACAAATTCATGGAAAAGGCAGACAAATTCATGGAAAATACAGACAAAAAATCAAAGAATTCAGGAAAATAATGCAGGAACAAAATGCCAAAATAAATTAACAACTAGAAATCATACAAAAATAACAATTAGAAATCCAAAAGATAAAAAACAGGATTTCAGAAATGGACAGTGGCATGGAAGGGCTGAGGAGCCGGTTTGAAACAGAGGAAGAAAGGATCAGCGAAATTGAAGACAAACACCTGGCTACAACTCTGAGGAAAAATCACAAAAAAAAAGAAAAGAAAAATGAAGAGACCTTGAGAATTATGTGGGATACAATCAAAAGCAAAAACCTGTGAGTGATCACAGTTCCAGAACAGGGGGAGAAAACAGAAAATACAGAGGATCACTGAAGAACTGCTGACAGAAAACTTCCCCAATATCATGAAAGATGAAAAGCTGGCCATCCAAGAAGCTCAACGACACCCCAAAAGAAAATAACAAGACATATCATAATCACACTCGACAAAACTAAAGACAAAGAATCCTGAGAGCAGCTCAAGAAAAACAAGAAGTCACATAAACAGGAGAAACAATAAGACTAAGCTCAGATTATTTGGCAGAACCCATGCAGGCAAGAAGGCAATGGGATGACATAGATAAAACCTTGAAAGAAAAAATTGCCAGCCAAGAATAATATATCCTGCAAACCTCTCATTCAAATATGATGGTGAAATTAAGACATTTCCAGATCAACAGAAGTTAAGGAAATGTGTAAAAACGAAACCAAGCTTACAAGAATTATTAAAGGGAATCCATTGATCTGAGAACAAACAACTTCAGCTCACAGGCTGAATCTAGGATGCAGGATCGTACCAGCCAGATACTAATCTAGGAAATGAACTCTCAAGGCCTATCCAAAACCAAAAGAAACACAACAGGGAATCACAGCAGTTAATCTGTAAATGACAACAACATCAGAACAATAAAAGAGAGAATAAATGGTGTAGATATAAAACCTTTTAATGGAGAGGAAGGCAAAGCGATACCAAGTAATAATAGACTGCTTCAAACTTAGAAAAATAAGGGTAAATTTTATGGTAACCACAAAGAAAGTTAAAAAACCTAATCATCAAAATAAAGAGGAAAAACATAAAGTCTCAATAAAAAACAAAACCTACAAAAACAAAAGAAATGAGAAAAACACCACAAACAAAAGGAATTCAGCATTAAGAGAGAAAGAGGAACAAAGAAAACGTCAGCACCACAAAAAAAAGCACTACAAAACGACAGCAATAAACTCACATCTATCAATAATTACACTTAATATAAACGGCCTAAACATGCCCATAAAGAGACAGATAGTGACAGAATGGATAAAAAAAAAACAGGACCCATCAATATGCTGTCTACAGGAGACACACCTTAGAAACAAAGATGTAAATTTATTAAAACTCAATGGTTGGAAAAAATATATCAAGCAAACAACTACCAAAAAAGAGCAGGAGTGGCAATACTAATCTCAGATAAAACAGACTTTAAAACAAAATCCACCATAAAAGCCAAAATAGGACACTATATAATGATTAAGG
>NW_004444009.1:12913038-12914501 GCF_000243295.1 Trichechus manatus latirostris | reverse complement strand
AAGAACAAGGAAAAAAAATCAATTACATGGAAACTGAATAACATCCTTCTACAAACCACTGGGTAATAGAAGAAATCTAAGATGGGATCAGAAAATCCCTAGAATCAAATAATAATGAAAACACATCATACCAAAACCTTTGGGACACAGCAAAGGCACTCCTCAGAGGACAATTTATAGCAATAGATGCACATATCAAAAAAGAAAAAAGGGACAAAATCAAAACATTAACTACACAACTCAAACAATTAGAAAGAGAACAGCAAAAAAAGCTCACAGCCACCAGAAGAAAGAAAATAATAAAGATCCGAGCAGAAATAAATGAAATACAGAATAGAAAAACAATAGAAAGAATAAACAAAACCAAGTTGGTTCTTATCAACAAAATCGACAAATCACTGGCCAGACTGATGAAAGAAAACCAGGAGAGGACACAAATAACCCAAATAAGAAATGAACTGGGTGACATTACAACAGACCCAACTGAAATAAAAAGGATCATAACAATATTATGAAAACTCTACTCCAACAAATCTGAAATCCTAGAGGAAATGAATAAATTTCTAGAAACACACAACCTACCCAAACTACCATAAAGTGATGTTGAAAATCTGAACAGACCCATAACAAGAGAAGAGACTGAAAAGGTAATAAAAACAACTCCCAACCAAGAAAAAATCCCTGGCCCAGATGGCTTCACTGGAGAATTCTACCAAACATTCAGAGAAGAGCTTGTACCAGTACTACTCAAAACTATTTCAGAACATAGAAAGGGAGTGACACTTCCGAATTCATTCTATGAAGTCAGCATAACCCTGATACCAAAACCAGGCAAAGAGACCACAAAAAAAGAAAATTACAGACAAATATCTCTCATGAATATAGATGCAAAAATTCTCAACAAAATTCTAGCCAATAGAATTCGGCATCATATCAAAAAAATAATACACCACAACCAAGTAGGATTCATACCAAGTATGCAAGGATGGTTCAACATTAGAAAATCAATCAACATGATCCACTACATAAATAAAAAAATCACATGATCATCTCAACTGATGCAGAAAAGGCATTCTACAAAGTCTAACACCCATTCCTGATAAAAACTCTCAATAAAATAGGTAGGGAAGGGAAAATTCTCAACGTAATAAAGGGCAGCTATGCAAAACCAACACCAACATCATTCTTAATGGAGGGAGACTGACACCATTCCCCTTGAGATCCGGGACAAGACAAGGACGCCCTTTATCGTCACTCCTATTTAACATTGTGCTGGAAGTCCTAGCTCGAGCAATAAGGCAAGAAAAAGAAATAAAGGGCATCCAAACTGGTAACAAAGACGTTAAACTGTCCCTGTTTGCAGATGATATGATACTATATGTAGAAAACCCTAAAGACTCCACAAGAAAACTACTGGAACTAATAGAAAGATTCAGCAGAGTAGCAGGATACAAGATAAACAT
>NW_004444009.1:12832563-12912105 GCF_000243295.1 Trichechus manatus latirostris | reverse complement strand
ATTAAAAAATGGGCAAAGGAAATGAACAGACACTTCACCAAAGAAGACATTCAAGCGGCCAAGAAACACATGAGGAAATGCTCGCGATCACCACCCATTAGAGAAATACAAATTAAAACCACAATGAGATACCGTCTCACCCCGGCACTGCCAGTATGAATCAAAAACACTGGAAATAACAAATGTTGCAGAGGCTGCGAGGAGATCAGAACTCTTTATGCACTGCTGGTGGGAATGCATAATGATACAACCATTTTGGACAATGATATGGTGCTTTCTTAGAAAGCTAGAAATAGAAATACCATACGATCCAGAAATCCCACTCCTAGGAATATATCCTAGAGAAATAAGAGCCGTCACACGAATAGACTTATGCATACCTACATTCACGGCAGCATTGTTCACAATAGCAAGAAGATGGAAACAACCTAGATGCCCATCAACAGATGAATGAACAAACTATGGTACATACAAACATGGAGTATTATGCAATGATAAAGAACAATGATGAATCTGTGAAGCATCTCATAACATAGATGAAACTGGAGAACATTATGCTGAGTCAAATAAGTCAATCACAAAGGACAAACATTGTATGAGACCTCTACTGTAAACACCCATGAAAAAGTTTATACACAAAAAGTAACAATCTTTGTTGGTTACGAGGGATGGGAGGAGTGGGGGGGAAATACTAAATAGACAATAGGTAAGTGGTAACTTTGGTGAAGGATAAGACAACACACAATACCAGGGAAGCCAGCACATCTTGTCCAAGGAAAGGTCATGGAAGCTCCATAGACACATCCAAACTCCCTGAGGGACTGAACTGCTGGGCGGAGGGCTGGGGGGACCATTTTCTGGGGGAACATCTAGCTCAACTGGCATAACACAGTTTATAAAGACAAAGTTCTACATTCTACCTCGGTGAGTAGTATCTGGGGTCTTAAAAGCCTGTGAGCAGCCATCTAAGATACTCCACTGGTCTCACCCCTTTGGGAGGCAAGGGAGAATGAAGAGAACAGGATACAAGCAAAAGATTAGTCCAAAGGACTAATGGACCACAGCTAACAAGGCTTCCACCTGACTTCCACCATCCAGTATAGCTAGATGGTGCCCAGCTACCACCACTGACTGCTCTGACTGGGATCACAACGGAGGATTCTGGACATAGCTGGAGAAGAATATACAACAAAATTCTAACACACAAAAAATGACCAGATTTACTGGCCTGACAGATACCGGAGAAACCCCGAGGGTATGGCTCTGGACACCCTTTTAGCTCAGTGGTGAAGTCACTCACAAGGTTCACTGTTCAGCCAGGGATTGGACTTCCTCATAAAACAAAACGGGACTAATGAGGCACAGCAGTCCAGGGACAAGGACTAAAGGCAGGAGGGTACAGGAAAGCTGGTGATAGGGAACACAAGGCTGAGTAAGGACAGCGTTGACAGGTCGTGGGGTTGTTAATCATTGTCATAGGGCAATATGTGTACTAACTGTTTAATGAGAAACTGTTTTGTAAACCTTCATCTAAGGTTCAAAAAAAAAAAAAAAAAGAATTATCTATGGGAGATCAAATTGACAACAGCACCTCAAAATGTTTGATGGGAAGCCTACGCAACAGTGAGCTGAAGACAATGGTGATGGAATAATTTGGAAAAGGACAGTGAGAATAACAGCACAACTGGAAGAATGTAATCGATGTCACTGAATTGTACATGTAGAAATTTTTGAAATGGTGTTATCTTTGGCTATGTATAGTTTCACCAAAAATAAAAGGTCCTCCAAGGTTGAGAAGAGAGAGTGTTCACATGTCGTGGGGTTGTTAACCAATGTCATAAAACAATGTATGTACCGATTGTTTAATGAGAAACTATTTTTTCTGTAAACCTTCACCTAAAAGTTCAATTAAAAAAAAATTAAAAAAGAAAAAGTTTACACACAGAAACATTCTTTGATGGTTACCAAGGATGGGAGGGGAAGGGAGAGAAAATTACTAACTAGATAGTTAACTTGGATCAAAGGAAAGGCAATATACAATAAGGGGGAGTTCAGCAGCACAAGAAGATCAAGGCAAAAGAAGACAATGGGAAGTACACAAAAGTAAAAGGCAACAACGTAAATATTACATACACAATTCTGGAATAACAGTCAAAACAAACAATGATTTATGAGTGGATACATAGGTAGATATACAAGCTGAACAGGTATGGGATGGCATACGGGGAATACACTCACGAGCATATACAGGTCTGGCAGAGGATATTTCTACATACATACTTATATGTGCTTCTGCAAATACATCCATGCATATAGTAGAGCACACGGGGGGAAAGTTATGAATACTTCTTAGCCATAATCAAACACTTTGAAGGACTGAGTCACTGGGTTGAGCGCTTAGGATCACAGGCTCAGGGGACATCTAGGTCAACTGGCATAACACAGTCCATAAAGACAATATTCTACATCCTACATTTTCAGTAGCAACTGGGGTCTTAAAAGCTCGTGGGTGGCCATCTAAGATACAGCTATTGGTCTCATCCTGCCTGGAGCAAAAAGTGAAGAAAATCAAAGACTCAACAAACCAATTAGTCCAAAGAACTAATAAACCATGAACCACGGCCTCCACTAGCCTGAGACCAGAAGAACTAGATGGTGCCCAGCTACCACTACCGAACGCTCTGATTAGGATCACAACAAGGTTCTGGACAGAGTAGGAGAAAAATGTAGAACAAAATTCAAATTCATAAAAAAGACCAGACTTACTGGTCTGATAAGAGACTGGTGGAACACCTGAGACTATGGCCCTCAGACATCCTTCAAATCTGGAACTGCACCCATTCTCAGAGATCACCTTTCAGCCAAACAACAGGCCTATAAAGTGAACAATAACACCAATGAGGAATGTGCTCCTTGGAACAATCAACCATACAGGACCAAAAGGGCAGCATTTTCCCAGAAACAAAGTTCAAAAGGCAGGAGGGGCTGGAAAGCTGGGGGAACAGAAACGGGGAACCCAGGGAGCAAGTGGGTAGAGCACTGTCATATCGAGGAGTGTTATGGATTGAACTGTGTTCCCCAAAAATGTGTGTCAGCTTGGCTAGGCCATGATTCCCAGTACTGTCTGTCCACCATTTTGTGATCTGATGTGATTATCCTATGTGTTGTAAATCCTAATCTCTATGACATTAATAAGGCAGGATTAGAGGTAGTTATGTTAATGAGGGAGGGCTCAATCTACAGGATTAGGCTGTTATCTTCAGTCAATGTCTTTTGAGATGTAAAAGAGAAAAGTGAGCAGACAGGAGATGGGATCTCCTACCACCAAGAAAGCAGAGGCGGGAGCAGAGTACATCCTTTGGATCTGGTGTCCCTGTGCTGAGAAACTCCTAGACCCAGGAGAAGATTGATGAAAAGGACCTTCCCCTGGAGGCAAAAGAGAAAGTAAGCTTTTCCCTGGAGCTGGCACCCTGAATTCAGACTTCTAGCCTTGCCATCCACTTGTGGTATTTCTGTTATAGCAGTACTAGGTAACTAAGACAAAGTGACTGCAACTAATATCACGAAACAAAACGTGTATAAATTGTTGAACAGGAAACCAATTTGCTCTGTAAACTTTCACCCAAACCACAATAAAATGTTCAAAAAAACATAACACAAAGAATTAAAGAAAAAGGTGTTAGAAAGGAGATAGCAATAACCAGGAAACCACAGGACACATCTAAGAAGTAAAAGCCAAGTATGGCAGACTTCAGGCATTGGCATTTCAACATCACTGTTTGACTATTCTTAAGTGGGAGCCCTGGTAGCACAGTGGTTAAGAGCTCGGCCGCTAACCAAAAGACTGGCAGTTCAAATCCACCAGCCGCTCCTTTGAAACCTTATGGGGCAGTTTTACTCTGTCCTATAGGGTTGCCATGAGTCGGAATCAACTCAACAGCAACAGGTTTGGTTTTGGGTATTTGCAAGTGCCCTGAAAGTCCAACACATGTATCAGTTTGTGATGTTGCTTTGTTACAAATCTGAATCATGCACTTTGGCAGTGAAAGGCACTTGGCCACTGAGTAAATCACAGTGATCACCAGCATCTCAATCTCTGAGTGAGAGATGTACTACACATTGTAAAAACTATTTTCATGAAAAAATGGCTCCCAAAATAAAGCAAACTATCAGTGCTGTTAATGAAAGTGAGTAGAAAGAGGGATATTAGAAGAAAATGATGGCTCTTAACAGAAAAGTGAACCAGTAAGCAACATGATAAAGACCGTGAAGTTGTCAAGGATTTCATTTTACTTGGACCACGATCAACACCCATGGAAGCAACAGTCAAGAAATCAAACGACACACTGCATCGGGCAAATCTGCTGCAAAAGACCTCTTTAAAGTGTTAAAAAGCAAAGATGTCACCTTGAAGACTACAGTGTACCTGACCCAAGCCATGGTGTTTTCAATCGCCTCACATGCACGTAAATGAGTAAGGACAATGAATAAGGAAGACCGAAGAAGAATTGATGCCTTTTAACTACAGTGCTGGCAAAGAATATTAAATATACCATGGACTGCCAATGGAACGAACAAATCTGTCTTGGAAGAAGTACAACCAGAATGCTCCTTAGAAGCAAGGACGGAGAGACTGTATCTCACATACTCTGGACACATTATCAGGAGGGATCAGTCCCTGGAGAAGGACATCACGCTTGGTAGAGGGTCACTGAAAAGAGTCAACGAGATGCACTGACACAGTTGAACAGGCTCAAGTATAACGATTGTGAGGATGGCGCAGGACCAGACAGCATTTCATTCTGTTGTACATAGGGTCACTAATGAGTCGGAACCAACTCGATGGCACCTAACAACAACAACAGAAAAGCAAAAATTTTATAGAAGTGATATTCCAAAGCTTGAGATTTGCAAGTCTCAGGGTTTATCTCTTGAGAATGTCAAGAATTTCCTGTGATTAGATTTAGCTAGTGCAGATTATTTGAAGAGGAAGTGATAATAAAAGGGCTTGAATGTCATAACAAGAAAGTCGGATTTTAATCTACAGGTCACAAAAAAAACAATCGAAGAGCAAAAGATTATAGATGGAAAGCCAAGTGCCACCATTCATGCAAGGTAAAGCCTGAAAGTGAATGAACAAATAAGAAATGGATAGAAAGATGACAAACCAAATGGAAAAAGAACTTGGTAACCAACAGATAGCGGGGGGAGTAGGAAGAGCAGAAGAGAACAGGAAGCTTGAGCCTGCGGCCAAGGAGATGGTGAGGCCATCAACAGAAATAGGGAAATTAAGGAAAGGGCAATGAGTAGATGTTGGGGCCTGACTTTAGTTTTGGAGAAAAACTATCAAGCAGGAGAACAAGGAACTGCTGCCCCTGACATCCAAGCCAAGGTCAGAAAGCCCAAATGGGAGAATCAAAACAAAATGGCTAAGTTTAGGACTGAAAGGGAAGGATGCTCACTCACCTCGGTATGAGTTCAGTACCATCTGCTGAACAAGGTCCCAAACCTTGATGCTAAGAAGCAAAAGGAAACAGACCTTTAATCTTGACCCGGACTAGCTACATAAAAACATGTGTTCAAACAAGTATTTTCTTTAACCAAAATGTTCCATTTTTCTGTCTTTATCTGCTGGACTTCTGCTATGATCTATTACAATGGACTGCAAAATTTCGAAGGACATACATGTCATAATCAATCACCCCAAACCAAAACCCACTGCCATTGAGTAGATTCCAATTCATAGTAACCCTGCAGGACAGAGCAGAACTGCCCCACAGGGTTTCCAAGGCTGTAAATCTTTATGGAAGCAGACTGCTACATCTTTCTCCTGCGGAGCGGCTGGTGGGTTCAAACCGCTGACCTTTTGGTTAGCAGCCGAGTACTTTAACCACTGCACCATTAGGGAATCAGTCACCAGGTTCTTATAATGACCTTGAAACAATACTTAATGAAACCAGTAAGATAGCAAGGACACACAGAAGAGGCCTACAGAGAGGAGTGATGAGAAGAGGGACCCACCAGAAGTCTTTGCTACCACTGACAGCTTGCGTGCCAGAGCTCAGGACACTGACTGTAGACACAATATCATCGTGCTCATACTTGCAGAACTTGCTGACAATGAGTGTCTCATTCTCATCCAGCTCCCACAATTCAACAGCACCTGGTTGGGGGTGGGGTGGGAGGTGAGGAAAACAGAGACTTGGATTATACCAAGAGAGTAATTCACTTCTAGAACTCACATAGTCCATTGTTACTAACTACAGTACTCCTATAAAAGCAAAGCCCATATCATTAGAGGGTTTAGTTAACTCCCAAGCTACTTGGCTTTATGCTGGCATTACTGTTTTCCTACTAAAAGTCCAGACAACTAGAGGGAGAAAGCCTCTAGAAAAAGTCAGGGAAAGACGGAAGCGCTAGCTAGTAAAATCTATTATTCTGCTTCCAGTGAGAAGACCCTGGAAAATCAGCTTCCAGGAGACGCAAATGAGGTATCCACAACTGTGCACTACACAGTCTGGTGAAGTTAAACCCTTCCAATTATACAGACACTAATAAGCATTTGCTAAAGTATTTGAATAACTGTCTTGCCAAATTTTAATAAATGTTTGTTGAATAACTGAATATCTTGCATAGTGGCTGGCTAAACACAGAAAATCCCAAAAAGTTGTTTTAAATATGCAGTGTTCAAACTCAACTGTCAGCGGTTCAGTCTTTAATGCCCCACTTTCATCCTTTCATGCAATGCCTGACAACTCCCGAATTCTTCTTTTTTTTAAATGCCAAAGCCTTCATTGCTGAGCCTGACATTCGAAACAGAGCAGAATGAAGGCATTTAAGACAAAAACATAGGAAGTGACAGCACAGACTGGCTTCAACAATATCTTTAAAATCAAAGAACGTTGCCCTTGTTGGGTAGGTTTTATATAGAAAAAAATTATGTCAATCCATTTCTTAAATATGTTATAGATTTTGCTAAGAAATCCCGCTAGGTAATTTAGAATTTTGGGAAAGATATTTCTCCCGCAAAAGAGTCTGCGGTTGGAGCCAACACTCTCAGGCTCCCCCAAGCAATGAGTAAAGCATGCTCAGTCCGATCCGTACCCCGAGCTCCCAGTCCACCTGTAGGAATGAACGGAAAGTAACTCACCCGAATCGGAAGCCACAAGGATACCTTTGTCCCCAACCCAAGTGAGGTCGGCTACTCCAGCCTCTGTCTGGACTCCGGCGGAACAGAAGCCTTCGTTGGGGGCGGAACAAGGGTCCTTGAAAAGCCAGAGGGAGCCAGCCCAGCAGCGACCACTCAGGCTGGAGGCCCCAAGCAGGAGTGCCCCATCTGTGGGGGGTACAAACTGTCAGCACTCGAGGGGTGGAAGGGCTCGTCTCCGTGGTGACCGCGCAGAGCAGCACGCGCCGGCTAGGTCCGGATCTGAGCTCAAGAACGCTAGGCGGGGTTGGGGACTACGCTTAGAGATGTGAGGAAGAGATCAGAATGGCATGCGGGGCGGGGACGGACTGCGAGGGTCAGTCCTGGGGAGGGGACGTCCTGGGCCGGGATGAGGGGGCTCCCAGGCCCAGATCAGGGCTCACCGGACCGGTACCGCGCAGCCTCCAACTGCCGCTCCATACAGGCGGGCGCATTAGGGGGAAGGTTCCACTCGCGGGCCGCCGAGGGCACCAAGGGGGGCGGGGTTTCCTTCCGCATCTCCACGATTCCAACTTCAAGCTAGACCCAAACTAGACGCCTGCCGGAGATTCTGCACCGCTGCAATCCCACGTGGTGCACCTGCGGGCCTCCGCCCCTCTCGCGAGGCTACAGCAACTCTACTTCTCGCAATTATCCGCGATAATTGCTTTCACTCTCAGGCCGCCGCCCTCCGACAACAGGTTCTCGCGAGATGAAAGAACCTCCGGACGAAAGGGGAGGGAAAAGAGGGGGCAATGTTCTCTTATCGCGATACTTGTGAGCGGCCATCTTGCTACTGTCAGTGACAGATTCTCCCGTTGGGGTCAGAGGGACGCTAAGACCACCGCCGGGATCCTTCCTGATCATGTTGTCCCGGGTGGTGCTTTCTGCTGCTGCCACAGCGGGTGAGGGTTGTAAACCCTGGTCTGGGCCACCAGGGTGATTAGAAAGAGGCGGGTGTAGGGGTCACGGGTAGTGGGGTGGAGAAAAAGAGGGGTGAAGAAAGATTCAGCGAGACTTGGGTCTAAGTTAAGAGTGGTCAGGGCTGCTCTGGAGAGAGCTCGGGATTTGAGGGGACGGGAGAGAGGGTGCGAGGCCGTAATGATCGGGTCTCGCGGGGACCGAGGAAGGGGAAGCCTGATTCCACCTTAACTTTGCTGACCTGCGCCTTGTGTATCTGCAGCCGCCTCTCTGAAGAACGCAGCCGTCCTAGGTCCAGGGTAAGAATGAGGAGTGTAAAACTCCCCTTCGTCCTTGTTTTATCACCTAGTTTCACTTTTCCATTTCCTCTCTTGGCCTTAGACCAGAGGTTACCCTTCAGGTAACTCTTGGGACGCTTAAAGGCTCATTCAGACATTTTTGTTCCTGTAACTACCAGAAACGTCTTATCACCTAATGGCAAACATTTTAAAAAGGTTAAGTGAGGTGTTCTAACTAAACTAGAAACCTTGATTTTGGTGTGTTTTAAGCTCCGCCCCTCTCTCTTGTGACCTTCAGGTTGCTGCCCGAATCAGGGTTACCAGATTACATACCCAAGAACAAGTTTTATTAAATAAATAGACCAGTGAAACACGTAGCTTTCAGTCTGTCTCCCACGTTCTATCTTTTTACTGCCAGATCTTAAGATTGAGAAAAATCGTTAATTGATTAAGTAAATATTTAACTCGCCACCCACATACAAAAGATACAAAAATAAGGCTAAGTACCTCACACATTCTAGGACGGGAGGCAGCTATAAAGTAGTGGTTTAGAGTGAGGGCTCAAGGATGGAAGAGCAGGGTACACCTAGCTCCACCACTTACTAGCTGTGGAGCAGCAAGTTTCCTATCTGCAAAATGGAGATAGTAGTACCTTATGGGCTTGTGAGAATTAAGACACTTAAGACCTGTGAAACTCTTAAGAACAGTGCCTGGTACATAATACGTTCGTAGTAAATCTAGCTGTTACTATTAATATTATTTCTTAAAACATGTCAGTTTTCTTTTAGATTTCTTTTTTGACTTCAAAACTTAGTCCTAGAACAACTCTCCTGTAGCTTGAAAAAGTGGCTTTAATCTGTCTGCAATTAATTTTGTGTATGGAATAAAATGAGGCTTTAATTTACTGCTTCCAGTTTCACAATTTACCAGAGAAAAAAGACTCCAGACATGTAAACAAATAATTGTGATAACTCTGTAATATATTCACTATATATACGAAACATAAGGAAGCATCCTTGATTTCTCTTTCACGCTCCATATCTAATCCATTATCAAAGCTTTTCCTCCAGATTATATGTTGACTCTAACCACTTCCAAACACCATTTCTGCTGTAGTAAAAACCACTATCATCTTTCACCTAGGCTATTTCAGTAGTCTCTTAACTAGGCTCCTTTTGACTCTATTCTTACCCCCATTATAGCCAGTTCTCACAATTAAAAAAATAAAAAAGTTGCCATCAAGTCAATTCTGACTCATGGCAACCCCATGTGTGCAGAGTATAACGGCATTCCATAAGGTTTTCAAGACTTTGACCTTTCAGAAGCAGCTCTTCCGTCCTGTCTTTGAGGTGCTTCTGGGTGGGTCCAAACCACTAACCTTTCAGTTAGTAGCTGAGCACTTAACCATGTGAGCCACCCAGGGAATAGCCAGAGGGGTTATGTCACTCCCCCACCTAAAACCATCCAACGCTCCCCATCCCACTAGAAATAAAATCTAAACTATTTAGCATAACCCAGAAGGCCCAACATGAATTGACCTCCATCCTCCCTCTTTGATGTTGTCTCCTTCCATTCTCTTTTGCTGTTCCTCTGAAAACTGCCAAGGAGACTAAGCTTGATAGCAAATACGAAAAAGACTAGGGGATTTTATTTGATCAGAAGCTTAATATGAGACACCAGTATGCTATAACTGCTAAAAATTCAAGCTTAGGCTTTAATACAAGAATAGTTTGCAAATCACTGTTGGTAATAGTACAGTAGCTCAAACTCAGTACTGGCAATGTCAAGTTCTCAAAAATTTTTGTAGGATGAATGAACTGGTCAAGCTACTTTTAAAGTATTATGTTCAGTACTGTATACCCATTTTGTAAACAAAACCAGAGAGCTCCTTATGGAGGACAGTCAGTATTGTCAGGGAACTGAGATATTTAACACGATACCCTGAGCATTATCTTCCATGGAAAAGCAAAATTAGAACCAGTGGGTAGAAGTTCCTAGGGTGTGCATAGCAGCTTGATTTAAAGATGACCATAATTAGAACTATCCAGCACTGGAAAGGCCTATTTCGCATAGTGGTTAGTACCCTAATATAGGAAATATTCAAAAAGGTCAAAGTTCTTGCTATCTAGGAGCTTATATCACAGAGGACATGTAATAGGTAACCAGTTACATAGGAGTTTACCATATGCCAAGCAGTATCCTAATAACAACCCTGTAAGGTAATAACCTTTATTCCCATTTTATTTTCTCTAGAGTTATGAAAGCTTAAGTTACTTGCTCAAAGTCAAGTGCAGAGTCTATGTTCTTGTATATTTCATTGTTAATAATAGACATACAGAGTGCTAGACAGATGACCTCTCAGGCTTATAGAAGGAATTCCAGTATTGGCTGGAAGATTACATAAGGCTTTAAGTGTCTGTAATTAAGTCATTTGGCCTTATCACACATCTAATTATCAGACCCTAATGTTCCCTTTTCTAGTCCCTTTCTTTCCATTATAACAATTACTGAGAAACTCCCTCAGTCTTCATCCCCATTTAGTGTTTCTGCTAATTGTTCAAACATTGCATAGTGGCTGGCTAAACCTTTAGAAACCTTTTAGAAAACATTAAGTTTTCTTCAAAGAATAGGCTTTTAACTTGTATAATTGCTACCTATAGGGTATTGCAGGCAACAAGGATCTTTCACACAGGGCAGCCGAGTCTTGCACCTGTACCACCTCTTCCTGAATATGGAGGAAAAGTTCGCTTTGGGCTGATCCCTGAGGAATTCTTCCAGTTCCTTTATCCTAAAACCGGTGTCACAGGTGAGCATTTGTCCAGTCTGATAGCATGTTTGGTTGGTATGGTTTGTATTAACCTAGGTTTTTAGTAGCCTCTTAACTCTTCCACAGATACCACAAAAAATCAAGTCCGTGGTTTTTAAAAGGAAATTGTAGAGGTGATTCAACATAACCCTTGATTTGATTGCTTTAACTTGTTTTTGGAGTAAATTTGGTTGGGATTTTAACTTAGTTTTATGACATTGTCTCCATTTGTTTATGAATGAATTGGTTAGATTTATTGAATGTCTACTATATTTTGATCAGTTTTTCCCTCTTAATAGACATAAACTCTTCTGATAACTTGCAGTTTTATAATGCTATATATTTTCACTTATGTTATTTAATCATATCAATAGCCCTGTGAAGACATTTTTATTACCCAAAAGAACTGGAGAATAATTTACTGAGATCATATTATCTCTTTAGTGGTTGGGCTGAACTTAAACCCAGGCCCTCTGACTAAGTTTAGGGTTCTTTCTGCTATACGTGTTGCCTTATTATAGCCAAATATTGATATGACCATGGACCATTGGAAACCAATGATTTTTTTTAACTCTGGTATGCCCTAAAGTAGCATTTCCCTAACTGAAATTGCAAGGAACATTAGTGTTCCCAGATCTCCATAGGTGGTTAAAAAAATGTTGCATATAACAGGCCCTTCTTGCAAATTCACGTTTAAAACTTATTTATGGGAATTCTGTACTTACTGCACAATTTTTTCTGTAAACCTAAAACTGTTCTAAAAAATAAAATCTATTAATTTTATACATGAAAGGTAATTTAAAAAAGAGAAGAACTGTTGAAACTTAATATGGGAAGCTCTGGGTAAAATATATTTGAGACACTTTTATTTTCTTGATATATACTAACATCTTTGGTACTAGTATTGTCCAGAAACACTGTAAAATGCTGCCCTAAAGGCCAGTTCTGTCCCTGTGTAACATCTTGTGAGGCACAGAGGAAAATCCTAAAGAAATGTAAATCATGGTTTGTGTCCTTTCAGAACTCATGGCATGGTTAAAGGAAAAGACAGCCATATTTGAAGCATTTCTATTTAAGTGTTAGAAGTTGAGAATCCTGACACTTTAATTCTTATTTTTATAGATATACTACATCATGGTGGTTTTTTCACTTATTTCCAGCGCTGGGTTGCTATTAAATAAAAATAGACTATGATGGATAGATTTTATCCTGTACAATGTTCCCATTCAATAAATAGTATATTTTGTTGGGCATATTACTTCAGAAAGTAACCTGACATCTTTGTAGAGTAGTTCCTGTTTGTTGGACTACTGTACCAGGTACTCTACTTACATTAATTCTCAATTTCATCAGCCCCTAAAGAAGCTACTATTCCCATTTTACAGATGAGAAACTGAGCTCAGAGATTATTTAAATTGCTGTATTCCTAATAAGTTGCAGAGTCACAACTGTGATTTTTCCTGAGTCCAGACCCTTGTTCTTTCAATTCTGTGATACTGTTTAATTTAATGTTTTGTCTTTGAATCTGATTATTTTAAATTGTTGCTTAACTTTGCCTTTAACTAACCAAATGCAGCAGTATCTATTTTCTCCTTTTAGGCATAGTATATTCATTCATAAAATAAGTTTTTTTTTTCTTTTTTAGGACCCTACATGCTTGGAACTGGGCTTATCTTGTATTTTCTGTCCAAAGAAATATATGTGATCACCGCAGAAACCATCACTACCATATCAACAATAGGGTTGCTCATCTATGGAATTAAAAAATATGGTGCCTCTGTTGGAAAATTTGCTGATAAACTCAATGAGGTAAGAACCATAAAGTCTCCCCCTCCCCCCCATTTTAGATTGTAGCAAAAACATCAAGTCCATCAGTGATATTTATGATATGAGTGTTAGGGAAAGAGTATTTAACTATTAAAATAATAAGTGTCAATGTTAGCTACTAATTGAGATAATTTTTTTTTTTTTAATGCGCCAAACTTTCTTCAGCCTTTCCATAGTTTTGTCCATTCAACAAGATATATAGCTAATATGGGCCAGACACTAGGCTGAAAGCCCATTAGGGACCTGGGAGACAGTTCCTAAGGGTCATAATTTCTATTTTTTTTTACCCAAATCCTTAATTCCTTATAGGCCTGGCTTATTTGGTTTTAAATCTTGGGTTTTTTTGGGGTTTTTTTTGTTTTTTTTGGCCTCTCTGGGAGACCTTTTCAGGATTTGTGAGTTTCTGCTTGGATGTGTTTATGCTTCTTTGTGGGTGTTGTTATAAATGAGGGATAAAATTTTGAGGGAGTAGAAAATGAATATGTCTTTATTACTCTTGATGCTTTTACTCATCCTTGTTATAAATATCATAATTGCAGGAAAAAATTGCCAAACTAGAAGAGGTGAAGCAGGCTTCCATCAAAAACATCCAAGATGCAATTGATTTCGAGAAGGCACAGCAGGCACTGGTTGAGAAACGCCATTACCTTTTTGATGTTCAGAGGGTAGGTTTCAGAAGTTGCTGAAAAGAATGAAGTTACTCATTCATGTACATTTAAAACAGAAATTTAGACTCTCTTATGAGGAATGGTTGAATAGACTGAGCATATCTTATTTAGAAAAGATAAGACTTGGGTGGGGGGCTGGCTATTTAGACATTTAAGAACTGCCAAAGGGAAAATCAATAATTATTAATCTAAAATTAGAAACAGTAGAAGTTACAGGTGAACACCTTTTAGGTCCACACAAAAGGAAAGTAATAAGTCATAACCCATAACCTGTTGCCATCGAGTTGGTTCCAACTCATGGTGACCCTATAGGACAGAGTAGAACTGCCTCATAGGGTTTCCACGGGGGCACCTGGTGTATTTGAACTGCCAACCTTTTGGTTAGCAGCCAAGCTTTTAGCCACTGTGCAACCAGGGTCTTTCTCAATGTGGTCACTGTAACATTTGCATCAGAATCAACTTGGGTACAGTTTTTGGACCCATGCCAAGACTTTTGGACTCAGAGCCTTTGATGGGGAGCTATCCAAGGATCTATTATTTTTTTAACAGGATCCTTAAAGGTTCTTAAATGCATGAGTTTGAAATTCTTCAGACTAATAACCTCTTTCAGTACATATTTAGTCAAGTTATGACTGGAGAACAATACACACACGTTCTGGCCTATCTTTTTTTAACCAAATTAGAAGATGTAGCTTTTTCATAAACATCAAATGATAGTCATTTAAGTTTTTATTTATTTAGGAAATATTTATTTAAGATATTTATTGAGCTTCTTCTTGTGTGTCAGACTCTCATCAACGCAGGGTCCTGGGAATACAGCAGAAACAGTCCCCACCACACTGGGCCTACTTTCTAGATAAAGAGGACAGAAAATAGATAAATGAGCAAATGTATATGTCAGATGGTAATAAATGCTACACAGAACAATAAATTAGTGTTAAAGGAAAAGATTGCTGAAGAAAGGAATTACTGTTTTTGTAGGATAGTTAGGATATTTGTGATATTTGAGCAGAGACTAGAAAGAAGTGATAGAGCAAGCTATGTGGATTTTTGGGGAAATAGTGTTCCAGGCAGAGAGAGGAACAATTGTAAGGGCTGTACACCTGAGAGCTTACTTGGTATATTCAAGGAGAAGTAAGGAGGCCATCGTAGCTGAAGTGGTCTGGGTGAGGGGGAGAATAAAAGGAAGAGGGGGAGAATAAAAGGAAGAGAGGTAGAGGAGTTCCCATGGTGCAGATCATGTAAGGTCTTAATTGGCTTCTGTAAGGACTTTGAATGATACTGAGTGAGGGGGTGTCTTAGTCATCTAGTGCTGCTCTAACAGAAATACCACAAGTGGATGGCTTTAACAAAGAGAAGTTTATTCTCTCACAGTCCAGTAGGCTGCAAGTCCAAATTCGGGCATCAACTCCAGGGGAATGCTTTCTCTGTCAGCTCTGGAGGAAGGTCCATGTCATCCGTCTTCTCTTGATCTGGGAGCTTCTCTGCACAGGAACCCCAGGTCCAAAGGATGCGCTCTGCTCCCGGCACTGCTTTCTTGGTGGTATGAGGTTCCTTGTGTCTTTGCTCACTTCTCTCTTTTATATCTCAGAAGAGATTGGCTTAAGATACTATCCAATCTTGTAGACCTCATCAGTATAACTGCCACTAATCCATCTTATTGCATCATACTGAGTTTATAACACATAAGGAAATCACATCAGATTATAGAATGGTACACAATCATACAATACTGGGAATCATGACCCAGCCAAATTGATACACACATTTTTGGGGGAACATGATTCAATCCATGACAGGGGGATAGTCATTGGAGGCTTTTAAGCAGAGGAGTGAGATGATCTCTTGAAGGATCGTCTTGTTGAGATTAGCTTTCAGTTTTGTAGGCGTCAGTTTGAGGTGGCTATCTGTAGTCCAAGTAGAGGTACTGAATAGGCCATTGGATAATAACTCTGGAGTTGATGGGGGGAATTCCAAGTTGGAGGTAGTAATTTTGGAATCATGAGCTTACAGTTTGCACATAAAAGCCATGAGACTGGAATGCCAGGAAAACAGGCAAAAGCCAGGACTATTTCCATTTATGATTGCCCTACTAATGGTTGAGTAATAAAGGGCCTAAGAGTTTCCTGTAGGATTTAGTAACATGGAGGTTCTTCATGACCTTGGTAAGGGCCATTTTAGTGACGTGATCAGAGTACGTTGAAAACAGAATAAGAGGGAAGATATTGGAGTCAGTATAGCCCCAGTGGCACAGTCGTTAAGAGCTACGGCTGCTGACCAAAAGGATGGCAATTTGAATCTGCCTGCCGCTCCTTGGAAACCCTATGGGGCAGTTCTCCTCTGTCCTATAGGATCGCTATGAGTCTGAATCAACTCAACAGCAGTGGGTTTTTTTTTGGTTTTTTTTTTTAATAGACAACACTATCAAGGAGTTTTACTGTAATGGTGAGCAGAGAAATTAGCCAGTAGCTAAGAAGGGGAGAATATAGGAATTGAGATTTTTTTAAAGATGAAAAATACAACGACATATTAACATCTGATAGACGGTAGTAGAAAAAAGAAAAAATTATGTAGCAAAGAAGGGAAAAAAATGCTGGAGTGATGTCCTTGAATAGACCATAGGGCCTGGAATCTAATGCACAGGTGGAAAGGTTGGCTTCAGAAGCATAGATGGTTCAGCTATGGTTGCAGAAAGGCAAAGTATACGGGTACGAATTCAGGTAGATTGGTTCATGTGGTGGTTCTTATTGCTTACTTTTTCTCAGTGAAATAGGAAGCAAGGTCATTGACTGAGAGTGAAAGTAGTCAAGATCTTAGAGGTTTGAGGAGAAAGTGAAGTAATCATCTGGAAGAGTGAAAGAATGAGTGGACTAAAATGTACTGAGCAGCACTAAGGGCCTGCTTGAGATTAATATCTCAAGCCATCATATTTAATGGGCAGACTCATAAGCATTCTCATTACAGACAAGAACATAACAATAGCCCTGTCACCATCATTAATTTAATATCATTCTGAAGGTAATAGCTAATGTAGTTAGAGAAGAGAAAGAAAAAGGTATAAAAACTAGAAAAGAAAAGGTGAAGTTATCCTTATTTACAGATTACCTGATTGTATACCTGGAAAACCTAAAGGAATCAATATAACTCTTAACACAAGAAGCGAATTCAGTAGGGTCTATGTACAAAATTAATATGTAATGAACAAAATCAGTAGATTTTTATATACAAATAGTAGTATGCAAACAGTTTACTGTATAAGTAGTATACAAATAGTATACTGTATTACTAGAATACAAACAGCAGTCAGTTAGAAGATGTACTGGAAGAAGACATACATTTAAGAAACGATGCTGAGGTATAAACCTAACTGAAGATACACAGTCTCTGTATTTTGAAAAATGTAAAATGCTTATGAGGTGCAAAGTTCTAAGACCCTTGTTCTTAATTGGAAGACTTAATATTGTGAAGATGTCACTTCTCTCTACTTTCATTTCTAAATTTAACATGTTCATCGAAAAAGATACTAATAGGAATGGGGAGGGGGTCTAGCAGATCTTGGACAAATTAAACACAAAACCTATTGCCATTGAGTCGATTCTGACTCATAATGACCCAATAGGACAGAGTAGAACTGCCCCATAGGGTTTCCAAGGAGCAGCTGGTAGATTCAAACTGCCGACTTCTTGATTAGCAGCCAGTCTCTTGACCACTGTGCCACCAGGGCTCTGGACAAATTAAAAGGAACTTAAAATAGCATGATACAGCATATAAGTCAGGTTGGCAGAACAAATGAAAGGGTCTGGAGATAGACCTAAATCATTTAAAAACAAACAAGAAACAGTTGCTGTCAAGTCCATTATGACACATGGTGACCCCATGTGTGTCAGAGTAGAACTATGCCCCATAGGATTTCCAATGGCTGATTTTTCAGAAGTAGATCTCCAGGTGCCTCTGGCTAGACTTGAACCGCCAACCTTTCTGTTAGTAACCAAGTGTATTAACCGTCTGTACCACAAGAGAATTTTTTTAGATAGATGGAATTTTCATCTTAAATGGGGAAAGATGGACTATTTAATAATAGTATAGATAAATGGAGCCCTGGGGGTGCAGTGATTAAGAGCTCAGCTGCTAACCAAAAGGTTGGTAGTTTGTATCCACCAGCCGCTCCTTGGAAACCCTAGGGGGCAGTTTTACCCTGTTCTATAGGGTTGCTATGAGTCAGAATCGACTAGATAGCAATGGGGGTTTTATAGAGACAAATGGGTAGATCTGTGGATATAAAATTGATTTCCTAGCTTTCACTTCATCTCAAAGTAAGTTTTAGCTGAATTAAAGAGCTTTACATAAAAAGATGAAACCATAAAAGAAAAAGAGAACAATTAAAATTTTTTTAATATTCTTGGGAGTTGGGAAAGCCTTTCGGATAAAAACAACAAAGTCCAGAATCTTTAAGAGGAAAAATTGTTAAATTGATCTCATATAAATTTAAAATTTCTACATGTAAAAAATACCATAAACAGAGTTAAAAGACAAATGACATACTGGGAAGAATTCATGCATTCCATGTGACACAAAGGGGTAGTTAACTTAATGTAAAAAGAGATTTTACAAATCAGTAGGAGCAACCAGCATCCCAGTAGAAAAATAGGCAAAAGAAATGGGCAGTTCATAGAGAAAAAAGTAACTACAACTTTCTTTTAAATATGTAAATTTTCTCCTTAGATTATCATGACAAAATTGATGAGATTGTTTTTTTCACTTATCTGATTAGCAAGGGTTTGGAGTAACAGGTATTCATGTTACTATCATGTTAAGTTGTGTTACTTCTCTGGAACTTGGCAATGTTTATCACAATTTAAAATGTATATGTCCTTTTGATCTTTAAGAGCGTGGACTGTAGCCTGAGTGCCTGCATTGAGATCTGGCTTCACAATTTATTAGCTCGGAACCTTGGTCAAGTTCCTTAACTTCTCTGCTTTAGTTCCCTTACTGTAAAATAGGTATAATAATAGTAATTATCCTATGGTGGTGGTGTAAAATTTAATTAAATTGACATAATCACAGAGTTTAGAAATAATAGGTACTCGACAGATGTTATTATTTCACTCAGCAAGTATTCATGCATGAGTGCAAAGATATCTACAGTGATGCGTTGCAGCATTACTTGTAGTTAAAATAAATGAGAGGCAAGCTAATCTAGAGCTTGGTTAAATTTTGGAATATTAATGTAGTGGAATCGAGTGTAACTTTAAAAGTACAGGTGGATCTATTTGTAATAATCAAAAATAAAATAAGAGTGATGGATGTGTGTACATATGCCTATATCTTGTTCATTAAATATTTCTGGAGGAAAGACAAGAAATACAGAAAGATAGTAATAATGTAGCCTCTAAGGGCCTAGGGGAAACTTACCGTTCACTGCATAGACTTTTACATATAGTTTTTATCACATGCTGTTATAATTCTTTTTACCCATATATGTATTACGTATTCCTAGTAAATAAAATAATTTTGCGTAAAATACAAGAGAGTGGTGGGACATTCTAACTGGCAAAAGTGATCCTTCAAATATGCAAACAATATCCATGATCCTTCCTTAATTTTGCCCCAGAATAATATCGCAATGGCCTTGGAGGTTACTTACCGGGAACGGCTGCACAGAGTATACAAGGAGGTAAAGAATCGCCTGGATTATCATATCTCTGTGCAGAATATGATGCGTCGAAAGGAACAAGAGCACATGATAAACTGGGTGGAGAAGAACGTGATGAAGAGTATCTCTACACAGCAGGTACATGAAGTGTATAAGTTCTGGGGTTGTACTGATACTTCTCTAAGAAGCCTCTGGCAAGGAGGCTTTAGCCTAGAAACGGTGGGTGACCCTGTTGTTCATTTTTTCTGGAACATGGTAACCTAGCAGATGCTGCAGAACTACCATGGTGGCTTTTCTCCTTCCTCCAAGTTTGGTTACAAAGGTACTCTCACCTCACAGGTCAAAAACAGTGGAAAGATCATTGAGAACATTGGTTGTGGAAGACTTGTGTTCAGGTTCCAGTATGTGGGTGACATTAGCCAACATATTTAATTTCTCTGTAAAACATACAGACTGGACAGAGCTATTTCTAAGCTCTTTCTGTTTCCTAATTCCATGATTTCCATCCCATTTCCCCTTCCCAGCCACTTAATTCATCTGTCTTGAACAAAAAAGAAATATTTTCTGTTATTGTACTTACTTGTATGGCCCGATTTCTTCCCTCCCACATACATAGAATACTTCAGCATTTCTGATCATTTTCCGCATAATCATACCAAAAACCAAACCCATTGCCTTGTTGGTTATGACTCATAGCAACCCTACAGGATAGAATAGAACTGCCCCATAGGGTTTCCAAGGAGCTGCTGGTGAATTCAAACTGCCGACCTTTTGGTTAGCAGCTGAGCTTTTAACCACTACGCCACCAGGGCTCCCATAATCATGCAGGACTGGAAACACTGGGTCTGCCAAAGTTTGATGGATTGTTTTTATTTACTTTTTAAAAATAAACTGTCTTTTACATTAAAAATATGTATGTGCTTATTTAAGAAAGTTGGAAAATATAAAAAGTATAGAGAAAACACTAAAACTTCATTCTTTCTAACATTTCTATTTTGCTGGTGTTGGTTTCGTCTTTTTCAAGTAGATGTTAGCTGTGCAAGCCAGCATCAGTGGCAAATGGTGCCAGAAATATCTGCTCTCAAACTATACAGATTTCACTTTTAAAAGCTATCAGCCAGAGCATTTTAACTAATCCCCTGAATTGTTTAAAATAGATTGTCTCTCTCCTGTATTAAATTATTAATTTTGCTTCTAAACCTTCTAGTAGTTTATCATATTAAATCAGGAATTTATCCTGAGATTCTGATCTTATAGGACATGTCCATTAGAAGTGCTGTGTCTGTCTATACCCTTTCATACTTTGGTGAGGTCTAACCAGGTTTCTCTTTCCTTGGCCATAGGAAAAGGAGACAATTGCCAAGTGCATTGAAGAGCTAAAGCTGCTGGCAAAGAAGGCTCAGGCACAGCCAGTTATGTAAATGTATCTGTCCCAATTGAGACAGCTAGAAATAGTTGACTAAATGGAAAACAGTCTATGTGACAAAATCATTCTTTGTATGTTGCTGTCTACTGAAGTTAAACAGTTTTCTTTAACTAAAAATGAAGTTTGAGTTTGATATATTGAGAGAATAAAATACGATCATTGGCCAGTAAGGTGTTTCTCATTATTCTTGTTCCGCATTTTGAGTTACTCCATGATCGCTTTGAATAGGCAGTTTGTTTTTAGTGAAGTTTGGTGCCTGACTAAAGATTATCAAGTTGTAGTTTAAATTTGTAAATAACTCTACCATCTTGCAATAAAGTGACAACTGAAACAAGGTTTTTCAAATTGCATAATTTTCTGAAATATTACTTCAATTATATTTGTTACATGGGTACAAAAGTATCATTGAATGAATGTCTGGTTTAAGTGACCAGTGGTGAGCTGTCTGTGGCCAACTGATGGGTTACGAGAAATTTAAAGTTTTTTAGTACTCCTAATTAAAATATGTATCATATCATATCATTGGCTTTATTTTTAGTAGTATGTCTATAGAAAATATGGACCCAATGTATCATAAAATCATTCTTAAATATCCAGCAGATAAATCAGAAAATTCTGCCCTTCTGTGGTTTGTCTGCATTTAATTTGCCATATTTATATAAGGATTTACTTGTCCACAAATGAACAACTTTTCACAAATGAAATATTTGAAAATATGTACCATATGGGTTTACTATTTTCATTGTATCAGTCAGGGCTTAATCAGAGAAGCAGAACCACTAAGATACATGTTTGTATATGAAAGCGTTTCTAAAGGCTTTTTATGGAAACTGGTTAAGCAGTCTCAGAGGATGTTGTCTCTGTTTTGATGCTAGGAGCTTGAAGTCCACAGGGCAGACAGTTGAGAAGGGAAGGCAAATGTTAAGTGGGAGAAAGCAGGAATGAGCTGGAAGCCACAAGCACAGACTAAAACCTGTGCCATTTTTATTATGTCTGATTTTGATGATGTGGTAGTCCTGCATAAACTGGGCCAATCATCACATATACCTGGTCCAGAAGTTAGAGAAGCTGAAAAAACATCCAGGGAAAGACTGAGAAGTGGCAGGCTCTGCTGCTGCGTCACATCAACAAGTTGAGCCAACAGATCATCAACAACAGGTTTGAACTACAAAAGCTGCTGCTTCTCATCCACCCTTCAAATCTTACATAAGAATCTCTTGTGGCTCACCCTAACCAAAAGCATTCAGGGAAGAGAATTCTGGAAAATGTAGTTTAGCCTAGCCAATTTGACACATTATAAACCAGCACAGTATGGTTTCCAATGTTTCCAATCCCAGGAAATTAATGAAAACACCCAAAGAAACTGAGTGAGTAGAAAGGTGACAGATCAGAAGAGAAATGATATCTGAGCTGGAAGTTAGCCAAGAGTGTGGGATCAGAATCCAGGGAGATGGAGCAGCGTTTGTGATTGTAGAGAGGTTTCTGTAGGAGATTGTGACTCACTAAAGTCTTCTCAAGAAGTTAAGAGTAAATGCCATGCTTATAAACTGGATTTTGTTCTGAGGACAGGGCAGCCACTTAAAGGTTTTTAAAGGAGAGAAATGATGATTAGATTATTGTTTTAGAAAAATCACTGCAACAATACAGAGGATGGTTTGCAGAGAGGCAAGGCCAGTTAGGCTGTGTGATCATTCTAGCAAAGAGGCATAACAAAACCCATTGCCATCAAGTTGATTCCAACTCATAGCGACCCTATAGGAGGCATTAAAGGCCTCAAAGACATTGGCAGCATAGATGGAAAGGAAGAAGTTGAGAAATACAATGGGCTACATTAGTAGGACTTCAGTGGGGAGAATGTGGAAGAAGTGAAGAATCAAGTTGAGTCACAGCTGTCCTGTTTGCAAGAGTATGGAGGGGAAGATACTATCCACTATGATTTGAAATGCAGAAGGAAGTATATATTTCAGGATAAAGGGAATTTAATTGGGGTATATTGAATTGAAAGTACTTGACTGACATGCCGCTGGAGATGCACAATTAGGTGCATTGGGTCTGGAGCTTAGAAGAGGCTTAAACTTAGGAGACACTAGTGTTGAGGTGGTAACTAAAGCTGTTGAAGTAGATGTGACAATCCTGCAGAGTGTACAGAAAGAGAATAGGGCTAAGTGTAGAGCCATGAAAAGAGCATCGATGTCTGAGGAACAGCAGAGAGAGAAAGGATTCTGCAAAAGAGGGACTGGCGAATCATTGGAAGAAAACGAGGAGAGAATAGTGTCATAGAAATCAAGAGTGGCAGGTTTTATGTAGGAAGAGTCAAAAGTAACAAATTTTTCAGGAAGATTAAGAGAAGGAGTGAAAGTGTCCGTTAGAGGTAGTAGTCTGAAGGTCTCTGGTGGCCTTTGTTAGAGTAGTTTGGGTTGAATGGCAGGGACAGAAGACAGATTGCTATAGGGTAAAGGATTGAAAGGTAAGTGAGGAAATAGACCTTAAATAGAATACTTTGCAGACTATTCATCCCAGTAAATGTGGGATGGTAACTAAAGGGAGGCAAAAGTTGGCACAGGTGAGTATTGTTTTAAAATGAGAGAGACTTGGACAAATAACAGCTGTGAAGAAAAAGCCACTAGAAGGAAGAAGAGGATGAAAAGATAACAGGAATAATGTAGCAAAATCCTTACGTGGGAGAATGCTATTCAGATAACAGGTGGAGGAATTAGCCTTCAGCAGAGGAAAACTCCCACTGAAACTGGAAAGGTAAGGATGGACCTTGAAATAAAATGAAGATTTTCAACAGGGGTACAGGAAGTTCACTTAACAATTATTTATACAAATCATACCACCTGTTAGACACTGCTAGGCACTCGGGCGAGAAAGACAAAATGGTATCTGTCCACAGAGTTTACAGTCTTACAATCTAAACATTGAACAATATGTGATCCTAATGTTAAAACAGTATGGGGTGCTGTTGTGTGCCACTGAGTCGATTCTGACTTACAGGGACTCTATAGGACAGTAGAACTGCCTCATAGACTTTCCTAGGCTGAAATCTTTATGGTAGCAGATCGCAAGATCTTTTCCTCCACAGAGTGGCTGGTAGGTTGAACCCTCTGACCTTTCAGTTAGGAGCTGAGTGCTTCACCACTGCACCACCAGGGCTCCATTAGGGTTCTAGGAGTGAACTTACTCTGATATTGGGGATCATGAAAAGCCTTCTGGAACAAATTACATTTAAACCGATACCCGAAGGATAGGGAGACCAGCAGACAGAGGAAACAGCTTGTGTTCAGACCCTGAGGAGGAAAGAGCCTGACATCTTGAAAAATAGAACTCCAGTATGACTGGAAGGAGCCCTGGTGGTGCAATGGTTAAGCGTTCAGCTACTAACCAAAAGGTTCGCAGTTCACACCCACCCAGTGGCTCTGCGGGAGAAAGACCTGGCAATCTGCTTCCATAAAGATTACAGCCAAAAAACCCAATGAAGGGGCAGTTCTATTCTGTCACATGGGGTCACTCTGAGTCGAAAAATTGACTCAATGGCATCTAACAACAACAGTATGACTGGAGCATAGAAAGAGAAGGGGAGAGTGGCAGGAGATAACACTGGAGAAGTAGATGGTCCATATTATGCAGGTTTATTCTCTTTAGCTATATTAAAGAATTTCATATTCTTTTAAAAAATGGGAAGCCAATAAAAAAGGTTTTAAGCAGAGGAAAGTTTGGATAATGGGTTAGAACAGGGGTTGGCAAACTTTTTCTCTAATGAGGTAGGTAGTAATAATTTAGATTCTGTAGGCCACATGTAGTCTCCATCCCATAAATTCATCTGTGTTTATTTTTACAACACTTTGGCCCCCAGAAGACAGGAAGAGTGGGTGGAGAGACCAGTCAGGAAGTTATTGATGCAGTGGTTAAGAGCTACAGCTGCTAACCAAAAAGGTCGGCAGTTTGAATCCACCAGCCACTCCCTGGAAACCCCATGGGGCAGTTCTACTCTGTCCTACAGGGTCACTATGACTCATAACCGACTTGGCAGCACCTAACAACACCAACAACAGGTGGAAGCTGATGGTGGCTTGGGCAAGGATGGTGATAATAAGAAAAAGAAGTAGATTTGACATACGTTTTAGAGTTTGAATTGACAAATTTGCTTTTTAGCTAGGTGTGGAGGGGGGTATTCTGTTGAGGGAAGTATGTAAGTTGCCTCCCAGGTATCTGGCTTTGTGGTGATGCTGTTAATTGAGGTAGACAATAGATGAGAAGCAGGTTTCAAGGAAGAAGGTACTGAGTTCAGTTTTATTATTGACTAGAATTTACAGATGTTCATGTGAAGACATGTAGGAAATTAGCTTAAATTCTGATAAAAGATAGGTCTAGAAATACAAATTAAGGCATCAGTAGCATATAGATAGTAAGTTAGGGCCTGGCAGTGGAAGAAATAACCTAGGAAAATAGCATGACGTGAGAAGAGAAGGATGTCTCAGACTGAGTAGATGAAGGAGATCAAGCAGGCAAGGGACACTGATGAGGAAGGGCCAGACCATGCAAAACAGAGATGGATTGTGGAGGTTGACGATTAATCATTACGAATCAGGTGGTAACTCCAATTACAGCTGTTGTTCTACATGTGGATTCTACAAGTCAAAATATTTGTCTTGTATGCAGCTATTTTAGCAAATGCTTTTGCTATACCCAAATAAGCAAAGACCATGCTTTCACCTATCAAGTGCAGCACATCGCCTTCATTCCCTCATTTCAGATCTGTATCATCTCTCTGATTCTCTGTTATAATCCAGTTTCTGGAAACTTTGATCATCTTGCTATCACCCAGGACATCATGCTGGTCCACTACACTGAAGATATCGTAATGACTGGACCTGATAAGAAGAAAGTAGCAGATACTATCCAGATGCCTTATTAAGATCTAGGCATCACTGGTTGGAAGAGAACCTCTGAAATTTCAGAGGGCTGGCACTTCAGAGATGTTTCGGGTAATCTGGAGCATGTGAAAGACAAGTTGCTTCACTTTGCACCACCTACCTTAAGAAAGCAGCCTGGTATTTAGTGGGCCTCTTTATATTTTGGAGGCAACATATATACTACATCTAAATACGCTGATCTGACCCATTTACTGAATAACCAGCCTGCAAGGCTACCAGTTTTGGGTAAATCCTAGAACAAGAATAAGATCTAAAACTAATTTAGACTATAGTGCAAACTGCTCTAATACTTGGACCTTATTAACCAGCTGTACTGGGTTGAATAAACCAAAACCCATTGCTATGGAGTCGATTCCAACTATAGAGACCCTATAGGACAGAGTAGAGCTTCCCCCTAGGGTTTCCAAGGCTGTAATCTTTACAGAAGCAAACTGCAACCTCTTTCTCCTGCGGAGCAGCTGGTGGGTTCGAACCGCTGACCTTTCAGTTAGCAGCCGAGTGCTTAACTACTGCGCCACCAGGGCTCCTTATTGTTAGGTGCCGTTCAGTGGGTTCCGACTCAGCAACCCCGAGTGTAACAGAAGGAACCACTGCCCGGTCCTGCGCCATCCTCACAATCAGTAAAATTTTGCTGAAGTTCTCCTCACTGGGTTGAATAGTGTCGCACAAAAATTCATGTCCACTCAGAACCTGTGTATGCGATCTTATTTGGAAATAGGATCTTTTCAGATCCTATTTAACCTCAAGTTAAGATGAGATCATACTGAATTAAGGTGGGACCTATATCTAACATGACTGACGTCCTTATGAGAAGAGGGAAATTTGCACACAGAGACACAGACATTGGGAAGAAGACCACGTGAGGATGCTGCACAAGCTAAGGAACGCCAAGGATTGCTGGCAACCACCAGAAGCTAGGAGAGGGGCATCGGACAGGTTCTTTCTCAGAACCTCCAGAAGGCACCAACCCTGCCAACACCTTGCTTTTTGACTTCTAACCTCCAGAACTGTGAGAGAATAAATTTCACTTGTTTTAAGCTATCCAGTTGGTGGTAATTGTTGGGGAAATTAATAACCAGCAAATCTAATGGTACTCAGTGTCTGGGACTGATAGAGATGATATACGGAGCCTCTAGCAAACCTCGATGGGAGAATCACAGCACAAACCCCCAAGGACTTTAGAGCAATGCTATGACCTCTTCCACAGATTCTCCTCTTAAAAATTAGCTCCTGGCTTCTTACTAAGCCCTGGTAAAAATGGAACATCTGACCGTGGGACTCGAAGTGACTACGCAACCTGACCTACCCGTCACGAACTGGATGAAGTCTGATCTACGAAGCCATAAAGTGGGCGTACAGCAGCATCCACTGTCAAGTGAAAGTGACATGATTTGTGAATGGGCTTAAGCAGGTTCTGAAGGCAAAAGTAAGTTGTATGCAGAAACGATTCAAACTCCTGTGGTGCCTGTTACTGCTGCATTGGCACTACTCCCTCAGCCCATCCCTGTGGCCACACAGGGAGCTGCTTATAACTAGTAGGCTGAGGAACAAAACAGGGAGATCTGATTCGCAGTTGATTCCACATGATATGCTGCTCTCACCTAAAAGTGGACTGTATTTCAGCTTAGCTAAGGACTTGCCCTCAAAATCAGTGAAGAAGTGAAATCCTCTCAGAAAGCAGAATTTGAAGCAAAAGAAGTGAGGCAAAAATCCTAAGAAAGATAGTGTCTAATCAAATCCAGCATATATAAAATGTATAATATGTCTAAGTGGGGATTATTCCAGGAAGGCAAGATTGGTTTAACGTTTGAGACCAATCAGTGTAATTCGCTACATAAACAGAATAAAGAAGAAAAGTCATATGTTTGTCTCAGTAGATTATAAATTTCAAAACTTACACGATAAAACTCTTAGCAAACTAGGAACGTCCTTAATTTGATAAATCTTCAGCTGACATCATACTTAATGGTGAAATCTTGAAATAGTGAAGTCAAAGTTTGTTTAGGGTGCTCCATTGTATGGTCTTATCCTTCCTCTCTATCCTGTCCTCATGCATTCCCCTCTCCCACCCCACTTAGCAGGGTTGTTGTGTGCAGACCCTATAGGACAGAGTAGAACTGCCCCATAGGGTTTCCTAGGCTGTAATCTTTACAGAAACAGATCAGCATGTTTTTCTCCCTAGGAGCAGCTGGGCAGGTTTGAACTGCCAATCTTTCAGTTAAGCAGCTGAGCTCTTAACCATTTTGCCGTCAGGGCTCCTTCCCTTAGCACTAAACCAACCCCTTGCAGTCAAATCAATAGGACAGAGTATAACTGCCCCATAGGGTTTCCAAGGAGCGGCTGGTGGATTAGGACTGCCGACCTTTTGGTTAGCAGCTGAGCTCTTAACCACTGCACCACCAGGACTCCTCCCTTAGCGCTAGTTATGGCGAAATACTTGAAGTTCCTGGAATGTGACAAGCATGACAAAGCATGCCTTTACTCATGCAGTCCCTCTGCCATAAATACTCTTCCTCTCTCTGTCTGCCTAGAAAACTTGAGTCATCTTTCAACACTCAACCCAGATGTCATATCCGATATGACACTTTTCTTGATGCTCACTCTCACTTCTTACTGTGTAAACTGACCCCTTACTCTTTTATGCCCCACTCCATCCTATACAGATGTCTAACATAGCATCTACAACATTTCGTTACACTTATGTATGTGCTTAGCCAGGCTGGAACATAGTTTTACAGATGAATGAAGATGCCTCTCTACCAGACTCCAAAATCCCTAAAATCAAGGTCTGTCTTACTCATTATTGTCTCCCTGAAACTTAGCAGTAGTGTTTGGGACATAGTAGCTGCTCAATAAATGTCTGTTTAACTAATTCTGTCTCTGAGTCTTGAACTGCCTCTGTTTTCTTCTCTGGCTTTTCTTCCTCCTTCTCACCTTTGATGAAGACTTTATCAGGGTCTTTGACTCCCCCTCCCACCTCCCCCCCAACAAAACAAGCAGGCTTTATTGCAGTATTGCAAAACACTTTCCATTTTGGCAATATTTTACAATGCACTCAGCTTCCAGGGTTGGGAAGGAGAAGCTTTAAAGCTAAAAGGGAACATTTCAACAGACATTTCTAAAAGAAATACTGTCCCTTCCCTCCCACCCAAATAAAAATCTAAATGTCACTTAATTTTACTTCACAAGAAGAAGCCACGAGGAAACAGCAGGCAAAACTCTGGCAATTTCTCTATAGATCATGTCAGAAAAAAAGGAACATTCAAAAGAATTATCAGTATGATCGGTTGCTCTGATCATTTCTGTAGTCCTTTCTTCCTCCCATTTTGCCTCTATAGCCACGTTTGTCTCCTCCATAGCGGCCACCACTTCTGTCTCCTCTGCAGCCACCACCACGGTCTCCTTCATACCTTTCTCCCCATTAGGTCTCCACCATAACCACCTCCTCGATCTCCACCATAACCACCTCCTCTGTCCCCACCATAGCCACCTCCTCTGTCCCCACCATAGCCACCTCCTCTGTCCCCACCATAGCCACCTCCTCTGTCCCCACCATAGCCACCTCCTCTGTCCCCACTGTAGCCACCCCCACTTCTATCTTCTCTGTAGCCACCGCCGCCACTTCTGTCTCCACCATATCCGGCTCCACTTCTGTCTCCACCATAGCTGCCTCGGTCTCCACCTCTGCCACTATGACCTCTGTGGCCCCTCTCTTACCATAGCCTCTCCCCCGGAAATCTCCTCCTGAAGGATGACAGTCCTCTGGTCTGATGTTGCCATGGAATTCTTTTCCATGAAACTAGTCAGTGGCTGTTTTAGCTGAAGGGGGTCATCAAATGACACTGTTGCCTCCCCTTTTGGCTTTCCCGTGTCCTTGCCTGTGTAAAGATTTATCATTGGTTTTCCAGTCTTTTTGTTTGTCTTGATAATTGCTATTTGCCTAAAGAACTTCCCCACTTGATCAGTAGACATACCCTCCCCAAGTCCTTGCACAAAGATTGTATTGTTATTTGAATTATCAGATTCTGAGTCAGCATCTGGTCTGGGTCCATAATCCCTGTGACCACCAACATTTTTGAAGCTACCATGGTCACCACCACTTGATCCTGTCATAAGACCTCTTCCATCCTTGTCACATCCCCCACACCCTCTACTTCTTCCCTGTGACCCGTCATATCCTCTGTTATCTTCTCCATACCTATTCATATCACGACGGTCATCTTGTCTGTGGTGGCTGTAATTTTCCCTTTGAGGATGACAGGACTGCTGGTTTTGTTTCTATGAATCATGCTGCTGATCATAATTTGACTACTTGTCATATGAGCCTTGATGTTGATCATAGCCTGACTGCTGGTCATATGAATCTTGTTGACGATAGTCTAATTGGTCATATGAAGGCACTCTTCCACCTTGGCCTCCTGATGATTCCGTGTTTTGCTGTCCCTTGTTATTATAAGATTGCTGGCCATAAGAGCTCTACTTTTGATTCTTATAACCACGGTAGGACTGTGAATAACCTGACTGGCTTCGTCCATAACTGGAGTAGATGCCATAGCTCTGTCCATATGAGCAATCAGTCATTTGCCCACAGCCGGAATAGCTTTGTGGTGCTTGTCCATAGCCTTGGTTGCCTTGATTTCCATAGGAAGAATAACTTTGCTTCTCACCCCCAGACTGACCGTTACTTCCAGAATCCAACCTGACTAATGGCCACGGCGAGAAGCCCTGAAAGCCCGCCGAGAACAGGGAATACGAGAGTCAGGTGGCATGTCTTTGACTTTTTATCCTCCTGTTTTTGCTACAAAGTCCCTGGGTGGTGCAAGCAATTTGCGCTCAGCTGCTAACCTAAAGATTGGTGCTTTGAACTTACCCAGTGGGTCCTTGGGAGAAAGGCCTGGTGATCTGCTTCCATAAATATTGCAGCCAAAAAAAAAAAACACCCTATGGAGCAGTTCTACTTTGTAACACATGGGGTCGCCATGAGTCGGAACTGACTTGATGGTAACAGGTTTGGTTTGGGCTTGGTTTCTGTTACCACTCTCCTAAGTATCTCTCACATCCATTCATATGCCTCTGCCCCTTGCCCCCACCTACACTTGGATCTGTACAGTAATCTGTTTACCAATCTATACATATTTGTTCTGACTGCCTTCCAATCTGTTCCCTCCACCCTAGTTTTAGTGATGGTTTCAGAATGCAAATCTGATCATGTCACCCCTGCTAAAATACCTTTGGGTTTAGTGTGGGTTTCCCTTCAAATTAAGACAAAGTTCCTTCCTTACTATGATCCACAACTCTGAGTGAACTAGCCCTTTCCTGCCTCTCCAATTTTATCCCTCACCATGCTCCACATCCCCCCCAGCTTCACCCACACGCGTCCTTGCTCCTTCAGCTGTTT
Organism: Trichechus manatus latirostris; assembly: GCF_000243295.1. Taxonomy (NCBI): domain Eukaryota; kingdom Metazoa; phylum Chordata; class Mammalia; order Sirenia; family Trichechidae; genus Trichechus; species Trichechus manatus. The sequence goes on along the minus strand of NW_004444009.1, from coordinate 12,881,005 downwards.
TCACACTAGTTGTTTTTGTTTTTGTTTTTGTTTTTATCCTTAGACTCCCTACCCTCTTGTCTGGCACAAGGCTTTGAACATGCTGTTCCCTCTGATCTTTCTTCCCCTCTTGGCCTGCTAGAACTCCAACTCACTCTTCAGATTTCAGCCGAAGTGTTTTCCTCCAGGAAGCCTTCCCTGATTCCCTACCTCATAGGAATAATGGCACAGGGTACCTTTCCTTTATAATTTACCATCTCTTTGTGTGGTAAGGACCCCTTTTACCAGTCCGAAAGTTGCGTGAAGGCAGGAGAAGGCTGTTTTGCTCACTGTTACATCCTCAGCACTTAGAATAGTACATGGCACCTAGTAAATGTTAAGTAAATATTTTTGAAGTGAGTGAACAAATGAATTCTCTCAACTGCTGAGATTCAAAAATTTGAAGTAATCATACTGTGGGACCTCTACCTCAAACAGGGGACGGTGGTGGTTCAGTGGTAGAATTCCTGCCTTCCATGTGAAAGACCTGGGTTCGATTCCTGGCCAATGTACCTCATGCACAGCCAACCCCCATCTGTCAGTGGAGCCTTGCATGTTGCTATGATGCTGAACAGATTTTGGCAGAGCTTCCAGACCAAGACAGACTGGGAAGAAAGGCCTCCAAGAAAATCAGCCAATGAAAGACCTAAGAATCACAATGGTCTAATCTCATTGTGGATGGTGTTGCCAGTCAGGGGCTGACTCGACAGCAGCTAACCACAACTACCTCAAAGTCAAGTGGGAATCTCACACTGACTGGGTTCATTTATTTGTGTGGTTCAGTAGCGATGAACCCTGGTTCTGTATTGGGGAATTTTAAAAAACAGAAATGCTCAGGCCTTGCCCCTAGAAGCTCTGGTCTAATGAATATGAAGTCTGCCTCAGCCGACGCACAGCTAAGGCTGAGAACCATTGGTGTGAACAGCAAAACTAGTGTCTAAAACTTAAAAAAAAAATTAGTTCACACCCATATCTCTCCCCTCTCCCCTCCACCTGTGAAGATACTAAGCACTTCTGACCAAATTTTATCTTCTTACTGGAATCTCCCTGGCTTAGGCTCTCTAAGAAACTCCCATTAGGGTTGCAGCTAGCATCACTCATTAATCTAATGATTATGTGCTGTGTGTATGTGTGTGTGTGTGAACTAGGGTATAATTCTTCAAGGAGAGAAATAGTATCTTTATGTTTATCATGTATCATTCTAGCACAGTGCCCTGAACATAATAGGTTCTCAATAAAAAAGGATGCTTCAAAAGTAAAAAAAAAAAACTTGAAGTAATCAGTGATGCATTCTGCTATTTTATTCCCCATATTCAGGTCCCAAGTCATATTAATTTGTTCTCCAATCTTATTACACCTGTGTTTTCCTCTCCTTTCTGCTGTCCGCAACCCTTGCTAAATATACGTAGAACATTCACATATCCTTATTTTATTGTCTCTTTCACTATCTACAATTTATCTCATATGATATAGTATAATTTTCCTCAAAGCCCATGCTTATCATGTCATATCCCAACTCAAAAACCTTCAAAGGTTCCTTGTTTTCTTAATACTTTATCTTTTTTGCTTGGATTTAAAGACTTCCACAATCTGGCTCTAATCCAAATGCCCCGTTCTTGAACCATGCTGATATCCCAGAAAGATATCACCTGAATCCCAGCAACAAATCCCTTGGCCTGGGATAAGCCTCACACAGTCCCTTTCTTCTCCCTCTATCCACGCTTTGGGCCCCAGCTCAAAGTTTACCACATGCAGCCTTGCCTGACTTCTCCAGCTCTTCCAGCTCTCTCCCTTCTGCAGGTCTATAAGCCTACTCTTCCTTCTGTCTGCAACACTCTTCCTCTGGCTCTCTGCCTGGCTAGTTCCTTCTCCTCCTTTAGTTCTCAGCTCCTTGAGGTCTTATCCAATCATCCTTCTTATCTAAAGACCTACATATATATATACAGAGAGAGAGAGAGAGAGAGCAATTGCCATCCAGCCGACCTCACCTCATAGTGACCCTGACTCATGGCAACCACGTGTGTGTCAGAGTAGAACTGTGCTCCAAAGGTTTACAATGGCTGATTTTTTTGGAAGTAGATCATCAGGCCTTTCTTCCAAGGCTCCCCTGGGTGGACTCGAACCGCCAACCTTTCAGTTAACAGCTGAGCACATTAACCATTTGCACCATCCAGGGACTCATTCTCCCATTGTTTACTCTCAAACAGAGCACTCTGTTTCTTTCTTTCAGGACCTTTTACACAATTATAATAAATCTATTGTTTACTCTTTATTATTTCTCTCCTCAATTAGACACTTTAGACAAGAAACATTTCTGCCTTTCTGTTTGAAATATCCAGATTGCCAAGGACACCGTCTGGTCTATAACATTTATTTAACTTATATATCTGCTAGTATTATTTTATGAATAAATGCTTATTTATAAATACATGATTCACATTGCCCTTGAAGGGAACTTAACACTCTTAACACACAAGTCTGCACAGCCAGCACTTAACGCTTGCACTGTTTGCTCTTCGTTTTTCTTTATCAGTCTCATATCCCTGGTTAGAATAGATGAGATCGTAAGACTCTGGATGGCAATGACTACGTCATACTGCCGTGACCCCCACAATGTCTGGCAGGTTGCTTAAAGTAAATAAATAAATATTTAGATATCCGAACTGGACTACTGGACATGAAGGCTAAGAACCATAGTCTCAGGGGAAATCTAGGTCAATTGGCAAAACACAGTTCGTAAGATAACGTTCTACAATCTAGCCGGTGAGTAGCGTCTGGGGTCTTAAAAGTTTGCAAGCGGCCATCTAAGAAGCAACTATTGGTCTCTTCCCACCTGGAACAAAGGAGAACAAAGAAAACCCAAGACACAATGAAGTAATTAGTCCAAAGGACTAACGGTCCACATGAACCACAGCCTCCTCTAACCTGAGACCAGAAGCACAAGATGGTGCCCGGCTACCACTACTGAGTACTCTGACCAGGATCACAAGGGAATAGGTAAAAAATGTAGAACAATATCCAAATCAAATAAAGACAAAAAAAAAAAAAAGACCAAACTTAACTGGTCTGGAAGAGACTGGGGGAATCCCCGAGACTACTGCCCTAAGACAACCTTCTAACTTGAAACTATAAACACTCCCAGAAGCCACGTTTCAGCCAAATAATAGACGGGACTATAAAATAAACATCAACATCCATGAAGACTATACTCCTTAGAACAATCGACTGTATGAGACCAAAAGGGCAACATTTGCCCGAAACCAAAGATGAGGAGACAGGGTAGCCGTACTAACAGAAATGGGGAACCCAGGAAGGAAATGAGGAGAGTGCTGACACATTGCAGGGATTGCAACCAATGTCGTGAAATGATTTGTGTATGAATCATTGACTGGAAAATTAATTTACTATGTAAACTTTCACCTAAAGCGTAATAAAATGTTTAAAAAAAAAAGAAAAGAAAGAAAGAAATTTGGTTTCTCCCTTTATGTACCAGCAATCACGTGTCCAAAGATACAAACAAAAATCTGGTTATGAGATTTAAAAAAAAATTTTGTTGGCCTCCAAGAGGAACTTTACCCTTGAGCTTAGACAAGTCTTTGCAACACACAGCTGGATGGGGGCAGTGACAGTAATTTTTATTTGTCATTTCTGAAAAATAAAAGTAGTAACGGTGCAAGTGAAAAGTTCTGTCTTAGACAACTGCATCTTGTGACTGGACTTTTTCTTGAAAGGTAAATGTATTTACTATATGCTTTTAATCTGGATGAAATAGTCATTCCCCAAAACAAAATGCCATCCAATTTTTGGTGGTTTCATCTTTTTTTCTTTTTTTTTTTTTGGGGGGGGGTGGGTGAGGGTTGTATTTGAATGGCTGGATTTAGTTAGCAGATTTTATGGCACTCAGAAATTCTCCATTGCTGGACAGAGCATGAAAAAGTATATATAGCACTGTTTCTATTTTAATTTAGGCCTCTGTCAAATGTTTTGGATTGTTGTTTTCAAAAGGAAATGTGTTTTCTGCTTTTCTTGACCTGGTTTTGTAAGTACCTATTTCCCTGTGGCATTGTGGGATGGTTTTGTCATTCTGGGTGGGGTGGCCTAACTTATTTTAAAGTAAAATTTCTTTGGGATGGTGTAAATTCAGAGCCACTCATGTGAAGGCAGGATTCTACAGAAACCTATGGTCCTCCTCTCTCCCATCTTCCCAATTGTAGGGTCTAGGGTAAGTTAGTACTCAGTTAGTACAAACATATTTTGTCATTCAAAAGATGCTATATCAATACTTTATGGTGCCCTGAAAAGAGCACTTTTGACTTACAGATTAGAAAAGGAACAAAAAAAGTGTTGAAAAATCCCTAACACTTTTTGTTCTGTTGTGGTCTGCATGCTTCCTTTTCTCATAGATCGAACTACTCATGAAACTTCCCTATTGGCATCTTTCTTGTTCTCTTATATTCTGTGATCTAAAAATGTTTTGTCAAATGTAAGGTACTTGATAATGTTGCTGTTGCTGCTGCTATAATTAGTATGTGACAATGAGATGTCCTTGTCCCAACCCACTCCATGTCCATGGGCTTGGAAATTGATTGATTTTTGAGAGCCGAACAATTAAAACACATAAACAATCGATGACATCGGTTTTCTAAATAAATTACCTTAAAATGCAGCAGAAATTGCAGAACCTAAAATTTTTATTATGAGTTTACCTGAATACGAACTAAAATTGTGGCCTCTTAAGAAATAATCAGGGATACATACAAAATTTTACACAAAAATGTTCCCCTCACTAGGGGACAGTGAGTTGAAGATAATGGTGATGGAATAATTTGGAAAAGGATAGTGAAAATAGCAGCACAACTGGAAGAACATAATCAATGTCACTGAATTGTATATGTAGAAATTTTTGAAATGGTGTATCTTTGGCTATGTATATTTTCATCAAAAAAAATAAAAAAGTTCCTCCAAGGTTGAGAAGGGAGTGTGTTGACACGTCGTGGAGTTGTTAACCAATGTCATAAAACAGTATGTGTACTGACTGTTTAATGAGAAACTATTTGTTCTGTAAACCTTCATCTAAAGTACAATAAAAAAAAATTAAAACACAAAATAAATTTTAAATACTTCCCTTCATTTTTATTTATCTAAATTAAAATTGGGAACAATTTATATCAACAAGCAGGAAATTGGTAAAACAAGTTATCTAGATGTAACAAAAAGATCTATCACCATTAACAATGTTTATCAAAAGCTTTTAGTGGCATAGAAGAATGCTTATAACAAAAAGTTTACTTAAAAAAAAGGAGGATATAACCTCAAGTAGGTTAAAAAAAAAAAAGAATGAAAATACAACTAAAAGGAAATTTACCAAAATGTTAACAATGGATAGTGGGAGTTTGGATGATTATACTTATCTGCTTCTTTATACTTTTGGTACCAAGAAAAAATCAAAAGGAGAAATATAGAAGGCTTAGCAAAATCAATAAAACCATAGCCTGAACAAGGATATTGGCATACTTGAAAAGACAAAACATGAATAGAAAAGGGGCATCTGATGGAGCTTGGAGGAAGTTTGTCAAAGTATGCCCAGCACTGCCAGGGAAGAGGGAGGTGAGACACTCAATATTAAAACCATCCATTCAAAGTCCCTAGGTGGCAGTGGTGTCACTAGGGTTGGCGTCACTCAGTGCAGTAAGTCACGATGTCACCTCCATGCTAATTACCAAATATTACCAAATATTGTAGCTAAAACACCAGAAAATCTGACAAAATCAGTGACTATAAAAACATTAGCAGCAACAAAAGCAACAGTGCATGCTTGTAGCTTGTGCAGACGAAATCACGTGATTCAAAGCATCATTGTAATTGGGTGATAATGACACCTCTGACAAGAGTGAATTAAAAGATTCAAAAAGTAAATTAGCATAGAGTTTTAACCTTGTAGATATATTAATACATGTAAGCTGCGCTTACAAAAATTTTTTGTTGTTGTAAGTAACTACAAAGATATTTTTATAAAAAATAAAAAATTTCTGCTGAAACACTGCACCCTCTAGCAATGCCTCTGCTAGGTGGTGCAAATGGTCTGTGCTCGACTGCTAACCTAAATGTTGGAGGTTCAAACCCACCCAGGGTACCATGGAAGAAAAGGCCTGGAGTCCTGCTTCTATTAAGATTACAGGCAAGAAAACCCTACGGAACAGTTATAGTCTATAACATATGGTGTCCCAATGAGTTGGAATTAACTGGACAGCAACTAACAATAAAATCATCCATTTGTCTCTTCTTGTACGTACTTAATTCAATGCTTACCAAGCAAAATTATGGCTATTATTTGGCTTTCCTATAGGTGTTTTGATAGCTAGAATACACTGGTTATAATATGTTTCTTATGTCATTCCAGTTTATACACTAATCTCCCGTGAGTCTGGTTGGTGGGAATCAGTTCTAGACAGATCGATCCATTCGTGGTGCTGTACAAGTTCAAATTTTTGAAACTGCGAAGCTGACGACCATCTGCTAAGTGGCGGTAACAATGCCTGTAAAGTCTGTGACCGCTGGCCTCCTTAGAACACTAATTGTTACTCTTCTTATACTAATATCACAGTCTCAGATTTGGCCTTGCATGCCTCTCTTTTCCAAGTTTTCTTTTTCTCTCTTTTTTTTTTTTTTTTTACTGTTTGTGCTTTAAGTGAAAGTTTACAATTCAAGTTAGTCTCTCATACAAAAATTTATATATACATTGTTATGTGACCCTAGTTGCTATCCCTATACTGTGACCACACACTCCTCCTTTCCACCCTGGATTTCCCGTGTCCATTCAACCAGCTCCTGACCCTCTCTGCCTTCTCATCTAGCCTCTGGACAGAAGCTGCTCATTTCGTCTCATGTACTACTTGAGCTAAGAAGCACAGTCTTCACGAGTATCATTTTATGTCCCATAGGCCAGTCTAATCTTTGTCTGAAGAGTTGGCCTTGGAATGGTTTTAGTTTTGGGCTAACAGAGAGTCGGGGGGCCGTGTCTTCCGGGATCCCTCCAGTATCAATCAAACCGTTAAGTCTGGTCTTTTTACTAGAATTTTAGTTCTGCACCTCACTTTTCTCCTGCTCTGTCATGGACTCTCTGTTGTGTTCCCTGTCAGGGTGGTCATTGGTGGTAGCTGGGCACCATCTAGTTCTTCTGGTCTCAGGCTGATCAAGTCTCTGGTTTATGTGGCCCTTTCTGTCTCTTGGGCTAATACTTTCCTTGTGTCTTTGGTGTTCTTCATTCTCCTTTACTCCAGGTGGGTTGGGACCAATTGATGCATCTTAGATGGCCACTTGCTAGCTTTTAAGACCCCAGACGCCACTCACAAAAGTGGGATGCAGAACATTTTCTTAATAAACTTTGTTATACCGATTGACCTAGATGTCCCTTGAAACCATGGTCCCCAGACCGAGTTTTCTAAGAGATATCTTTTTTATTCTCAGGGGAAGACAGCATGGGACAAAGTTTCCCCAAATCTGAACCCAACCATGGTGAGTTCGTGAGAGGAACCACTACCTGCCTCACTGCTGACTTGAAATGAACTAGAATAACCAGAAATGATGTGAAAGGGCTGTAATGGGGCAACACTAGCTAGTGCATTTCTGAAGTTGGAGAATTAGATTTTACTATGATGTAGAATCTAATGCGAGGAGGAGTGAAAAGAGGAGCCAAAGAGAAACACTTGGACCTCCAAGCTTGAGTAAAGGACTCCTTCAGTGCTTGATAGTATGCCAGATGAACAGGTTAGGAGAATCAAATTCATTCCCCTTGCTGCCGCCCTGGTTGTGGTGTAGGCATTTGGAAAACTCACCATGGCTGCCTTTGGCCAGGCAATTTAATAGCTGCCCTGCCAACAAGCAAGCAAACAGCAAAAAGGCAGCAATTTCTATGGTCAAATTGACTTTGGGAACCACTAGTTCTAGATTTGACATTTGGTTCTCTACACCCAAGCTTGTGATTCTCTGCTTAGGTCAGAGTGGGCATATCTCTTGAGGGTTCCCATAAAAATCTTTGAGGAGGGAGAGACATGAAGTGTTTATGTTTATCAAAAGGACATATGGCTACCAAACACTAGGCTCTTACTGTTTTCATTTGTGTAGCTGATTTCTTTTTTTAAGTCCCAGTGCAAATTTTTATTTTAAAGGATCCAGGAGCTAAGAAATAGTATTCTCCCTTATTTAGAGTGGCAGCCCCATCCTTAATCGTCACTGTTTGCTTGGGTAGGATGAGGCATCTGGGGGCAGTTAGACTGGAAGTATTCCATGAGAAGTGGCAGACACACTGATGCCTTTCATGTTCTCTTGCAGGCCACCAAGACACCCCCTCCACCACAGCCCCAGTGACTAGCTCTCCACCTTTCCCTGATGCCAGCCCCAAGTAAATGAGCACTCTCCCATCCATTTCATCTTGTACCACATGGCATTTGATTTTGTGTTGAGAACTTTCGCTTGGGAACTTGGGGTGGGAGGTATATGGAGAATAGACTAGAAATAGTAAAAGAACTAAATTAGGTTTTTGACCTTAGGGTTGTGGTTCTTAACTTGCGGTTCCCTGAGCTTTAGGAAGTGCCTGGGTTACACAAGTGGTTTGCACTCAACCACAAACCTAAAAGTTAGCAGTTCGTACCCACCCAGAGGCTCCATGGAAGAAAGGCCTGGTGATCTGCTTCAGTAAAGATTACAGCCAAGAAAACCCTGTGGAGCAGTTCTACTCTGTAACACACAGGGTTGCAATGAGTTGAAACTGACTCAATAGCAATAGGTTTGGTTAGAGCTTTAGGAGATCCATGATTCCCCTAAATGTGCTATGTGTGTGTAACTATGAATATTTTGGGGGAGAAGAGAGTCCACAGCTTTCACTGAATTCTCAAATGGATCCAGAACTCGAAAACAAAATGTTGAAAACCGTGAGTGGGCGTGAAAGTCAACTAGTCAGAGTAAAAGCCATTTCAGGGGTTTACCCACAGGTGGGAGAAGTTCCACTCTGGCCTTTAGGAAAGGCCTTCAAAAAGCTCAGCAGTTCATCTGCTCCCTTTCTTTCCCAAAACAGCAAAGAGCTTCTTCATTTGATTTTGGCCTTTTTTGCTGGGGTTCTACTGACACTGCTGCTAATGGCCTTTGTCTTCCTCATCATAAAGAGCTACAAAAAGTGTAAGTGGTCTCCAAGAGATGGGACAGACTTTCTTTCTCTGCCGTTAAAAGCAGTTAACTATGAGTGAATAGGAGTCCCTGGGTGGTGCAAATAGTTAACATACTTGGCTGCTAACCAAAAGGTTGGAAGTTCAAGTCCACCCAGAGGGTGCCTCAGAAGAAAGGCCTGGTGATTTACTTATGAAAAATCAGCCATTGAAAACCCTATGGAGCACAGTTCTACTCTGACACACTTGGGGTCACCATGAGTTGGAACTGAGTTAATGCAATGGCAACTGGTTTTGGCTATGCATGAATAAGAGGCAGGGATGGGGAGTGGGCACTATAAAACCTGCTTAGCCCACCTTCTCTTCAGACCGAGACCTCGAATCCCTTCACCTCACCCTCTACCTTTCCCACCTCAAACACCTCCTCCCTGCCCCACCCCTTGCACCCAAGATTGAGGGGACAGGCTTCTGATCCCTCCAGACCCCACTGATAAGACTCTTCTTCCTGGCCCTGTGGCAGGTCACTCCAGTCCCCAGGCCCTGGATCCTCACTCAGATTCTCCAGCTAAGGTAAGGTGACCACGCTGTTTCCAGGATACTGGAGGCCTGCTGCCATTGGAATTTCCCTCTGTGCTTCAAATTATTGATTACGGTAGTGGCATTGCTTTCTGGACCCTGGGCAAGTGACTCTTTGGGTTTCCTCTGACCCTCTAGACCAGAGCTTTCCAAATCTCAGGTTGCTTCTAAAGTGGATCTCAAGACCTTGCTCCAAACTCAACTCACTCATTCCTCCCTTTTCTTCCTATGCAGCTATTGGACATCCCAGGAGAGTCACTTACCCATGCCAGCATGACTTTCAAAACCTCAGAAGCAAAGAGCAATCACTTGACTGAAAACCACTCTGCAGACTCGGACCCCATTGTCTATGCTCAAATTAAAGTGACAAACTAGCCCTGCCTTTCCAGTGAGGCAGGCATCCAGTTCCTCTCATCTCAGTGCCATCTCTGTATGTTGCTTTCCCTTATTAAAAATTTTAGACCACAACCTGAGTGGAACTGCAGTCATGGTTGTCTGGGTATGATCTGGTGGTATTACATTCAGCAATTTGGAAGACCAGTGGTCAATGTTTTTCCAGGCCGGAGAAAAGATTACTGGCCCTCCCACTTGGACCTACAGCCTGTTGAACACTTGAGGGCCAAGACTGCCTCCCTTGTATCCTTCCAGGTGTGTGGTACAGAGCTCAGTGCACAGAGTATTCACTCGAGTTACTGATCTACTTTGAGGAGCCAGCCAAGCGAGCCGTCTATCAAGGATCTCAAATAACGAGTTCAAGGATCTCACCAAACCTTCTGCAATGTTGGCTCCTTCTTCTTCATTTGTCTGTCTTCTCCAGAAATCATAAAAGACTATCATAATAGACAGGTGATGGTGCCCTAGAACAAGCTCAGGATCGATTAGGGTACAGGTTTCAAACTCGGCCACTAACTGGCTGCATTAATTTGGGCAAGTTTGTTAAACTTTATAAGCCTCATTACCTTCACCTTGAAAACAGAGCTAATAACACTTTTATCTTAAAGTTAGTGTGAGGCTTAAATGAGACACTGTATGCATAAGCACTCTATACATCCCAGAGTTCTATATAAATATGAGGTTCCTATTCCCGGGGTGGTATGAATGGTTAACGTGCTTGGCTGCTAACCAAAAGGTTGGAGGGTTGAGTTCACCCGCAGGTGCCTCAGAGAAAAAGACTGGCTATCTAGTTCCAAAAAAATCAGCCACTGAAGCCCTATGGAGTACAGTTCTACTCTTTGAGGTATGTAATCCTAATGACACACAGGGGTCAGCCGTGAGTCAGTGCTGACTCAACAGCAACTGGTTGGTATTGCATAAAGCACTGTTCAAATGTACATTTCCACCTCCTTGCTACAGCATAAGAGATACGCATAACAACATTATGTGGGAACTAAGATTAATTTAAATGTTAATCCCAAAAAATCCCCATAGACAATCCCAATAAGATTATTTTTAACTAGATAAACTTAGTCTGAAGTTGTTATGTAAACAATAAACGAGAAAGAAAATCCAGGCAAATTCTTAAAAAAAAAAAAGAAATCATATGGGACAGCTAGCCCTGACAGCTAACTAAAAGTACTGTTTTATTGGGTATGACTAATTAAAACTATATAGTAATAGTACATGAATAAATACATCAATGGAATAGAATTTTTAAAAAATAGACCAAAATGCATAAGGAAATTTAGAGTATGTTGAAGATGGCATATCACATCATTTGGGGGGAAATGGTTTATTCAATAAATGATATTGTGAAAAACAGGTAGCCAGGTAGATAAAAATAAAATAAAATCCCTATATATTACTTTTTATATCAAAGTAAAAAACAAACAAGTACTTTTGTAAAAATGGGAGAATTTAAAAAATAATCTCAGAGTGGATCAGGCCTTTGAATGTATGACACAAAGCCCAGACTCCAGAAAAGATTAACTTGACTTATAAAATACCATTTAAAAAATCAAAAGACAAATTATAAGCTTCGAAAACGTTTGCAAAACATCTCATGGAAAAAGGGCTAACTCTCTTAATATATAAAGAGCCCCCATAAATCAATAGGAAAAAAAAATCAACTGCCAGTAGGAAAAAAGGACAAATTATAAAGTCGAGCAATTAATAGAAAAGGAAATACAAATGGCTCTTAAACATATGAAAAACTCAAAAAAAACCATTGCCATCAAGTCGATTTCAACTCATAGCAACCCTACAGCACAGAGTAGAACTGCCTCATAGGATTTCCAAGGAATGGCTGGTGGATTTGAACTGCCAGCCTTTTGGTTAGCAGTCAAACGCTTAACCACTGTGCCACCAGGGCTCCAAACATATAAAAAGATACCCAAAATCACTTCTAATAAGAGAAATACCAATTCGAACCACAATTAGATAATATTTTTTCATCAATATCAATAAGATTAGCAAAGTTCAAAACATTTGCCAACATACTATGTGGGCCAGATTGTGGGGAGCCAAGACACACATACACTTCTGGTGAGAGAGTAAGCTGATACAACTACCGTGGAAAGCAATTTGGCAATCACTAACAACATTTTAAAGTCTATTTCTAAGAATTTATCCTACTTAAGATGTGGAAAATCAACTGTAATTTTAATTCCAGCATGAATCAAACTGGCTAGCACTTACTGCAGCTTATTATAATCTAGGCATTATTCTAAGTGCTTGGTACATATTGCTGCATTAAATCCCCACAGAACACTATGAGGTTACAATTATTATTATTTGCGTTTTATAGACATGGAAATGGAGGCACAAACAGGTTCAGTAACTTGCCCAAATTTGCACTGCTCAAACTCAGGTAGGCTGGCTCCAGAGTTTGCACTTATCCATTAGGCTCTACTCTCTGCAACAGTGAAAGACTGAAAAAACCCTCAACACTCATGAGAGGGCACTGGTGAACAGAGTACAATGCAGTTGTTAGAAAGAATGAGGCAGCTCTCTCTGTTCTAATAAGGAAAGATCTCCAAGGTATACTGTTGAATGAGAAGTGCAAGTGCAAGCTGATGAACAGAGTTTTGAATTTGCTTCAATCACGTAGAGTATATATCCACACACTTCTGTATATTTATTATCTCTCTGGAAGAAAATACGAGCAAGCTGGTCATAGTGCTTGCCCCGGGGAGAAGAACTTGGTAACTGAGGGACAGGGATGGGAAGGAGGCATGCTCTTCCTTAAAAACCCTTTTGATATCTTTTGAAGTTGTTCATTTACCACGGTGAGGCTCTTCAAGGGGGCTCCTCTTCCCCATCTGACTTCTGAATCAACGGAGAAACAAGACAAAGGGCTCAGCAGGTAGAGACCAAAATATCATCTTTATTACTAATGTAGTCGACACTGGAGAATATGGTGTATAGTGTAGCTGCAGAGAAGTGGGCTTCAGAATATTGAACTCCACAATTGACAGAGTCGGACCAGGGAAAGCCCCAGCACCACCCACATCCAATTCAGTAGCTCAGCCTGCACCCAGGAGTTGCGGAAAAGATCATACGCTCTTTGAAAACTGCTCACACCCAATCAAGAAAAAAAGGAAGAGGAAGTGGCAGAGTATGCATGTCCAGTTCCTCCTCCCAGACCCACATAGCTGACAGATAACTCCACCTCCCATGGGGAGCCATTGAGGAGAGCAATCCTAATGGAGCTCCGACCACAAGGAATGAAGTGGGAGGGAAGCAGGCTCCACAAATCTCCTTTAAAAATACATTAAATAATAATTTACAAAATTAATACAAGGAAACTGAAGTTCAAGGAGATGAGATAACTTACCCAATGTCACTCAGCTAGCAAGTGGCAGAACTGAAACTTAAATCGAGTCCTCTGACTTCAAATTCCTTGCATCTTGGTGCCACACCACAATGCCACATAGCACTAACTGAGGTTTATTATAACCTAGGTGCTTTTCTAAGTGCTTGGCATGTATTACTGCAGTAAATCCTCACAAAACACTATGAGTTACAATTATTATTATTCTTATTTTATAGATAAGTAGCAATAAGTAGGAGCCCTGGTGGCACGGTGGTTAAGCCCTTGGCTGCTAACTGAGAGGTCTGTGGTTCAAACCCACCAGCTGCTCCACAGAAGAAAGATGTGGCTATCTGCTTCCATAAAGATTACAGCCTTGGAAACCCTATGGGGCAGTTTTACTCTGTCCTTTAGGGTCGCTATGAGTCGGAATTGACTCAACGGCATACAACAAGTAGTGGCAGTGAGACCAGGAAGGTAAAGTCAGGTGACATGATCAAAAGAGATTGGTCATTCTGGAGAGAGAGCAGCTGCTCCTGGCTGTTAGCTTTTGAGGGAGAAGACTGTGGACTCAGGGTTTGATAAAGCAGTAGGACTTCTGCGGGCATGAAAGGGTCTAAGAGAAACGACTGCTTAGAGAAATGGTCTGTCCTATAGAGCAGCCAGCCCTACGGGGGCAGCAGAGACCAAGGCATGGTCTTCTCCCATTAGCTAACTATAGGAAGCACACAGGGAGGTCTTCCCAGGTTCCCAGCCTCTGGCCTGACTTCAAACAATTCTGCCAGCCCTGAACCTAGAAGCTACATCGGCTTTCCAGTTCAGAGCCAGTGCCTTATAAACATAGCTGCAAGAGCAAGATTAAGCACTGTCCTACGGTAATCCACTTGTAAACGGAACATCAAATTAATTGCTCTTCCCTCCATGTTCTTGAAGCTTCCCATTTTTAACAGCACAGCCCTAGACAAAGTCTGGCTTTTTATTTCCCTATCATGAGAACTGGTGTGCAACCAGCCTTGCTGGAGGATAATGCGAACAAAAACTGACCATGGATTCAAAAGATCTTTGCACATTAAGAGGAGAAAACAGGCTCTTAAATCCTGGATCATGGAATCAGAACAAACCTGTAGGATACTCAGGAGAAATAGTTATCCAGATAGGGTGAGTGTAAATCTTCTAAGACATCTATAGATGTCTTCATCCGTTGTGTAAGATTGATGTCTGCCATCTTGCCTTGTGTAGTAGGATGTCCTAACACAGCCTCTGTTGGATTTCTACTGGCAGAACTGGTCAGCTAGCGACCCCTTTATGTGCGTTCATTATATGTCCACGGGGGAGGGGTTGGGAGTTGATTTGTGGCTTTGGGAATGAGAGCAGCTTTAATGTTGTTTGATCTGCGACTCTAAGAGGGGGCAATGTGGAAACATGAAGGATGGGAGGAAACGAATGGTGTCCACACCCATATCCCTTCCCATCAGGCTGCTGAGTAGCATTGAGTTCCCTACCTGTGGAGAGAGGGTTACAGTGGAAGCTGAAGGAACTGTGTTCATGAAACGCTTTGTGAGACTGGAGGTAAGTGTGCAGCGCACATGCAGAATTGTGTCCACAGCCAATCTACCTGTGCCAGCCCTGCTTCAGACCACAGGGCTCCTTGAGTGTTCTGAGGGCTGAGGCTGGCCAGCACCCCATTAGAAGAGACCATGGCACCGAGAAGAGCAGGGTTCTTATGAAGGGAGTAGAGGCAGTAGTGGTAACACTCTTGGACTCCCAGGAACAGCAGGAGAAACACCATATGGGGAGAGAGGGTGCAGACATGTAGGTGGAGGCTAAGAGCTATGGTCATTAATGACATTAATGATGATAGAACCTCACTTGCACCCAAAGGCTGCAAATATCTCTGTTTTGATTTCTGTTTCCAGATTTGTATGAATATCTCATTTACGTTATCACTCCTCCTCATTGATCAAAATCAGCCTCTATTCAGTCTGGTGGCATTTACCCATAAAGGACATGATTAACGGTCCATGGTCTTTTCACCAAGAGAGCCTGAGAACCATTGTTTTGATCTATCTTCATTTCTTTGGTTAGGACAGCACTTGATACCTATTCACAACTGAGTTGGAATATTACACTTTTAAAGAAACTTTTTCCAGAAATACTTTTCCCATGATATGCCAGGAGAAGTCAGTCATACCCTGGAGTTCATTCAATACTGGTCAGGAATTTATTGGCTAACAAATAAAGTACAAGCGATCTCTTGTCCCCTGACCCAGATTCTACACCTCTTCTCACTTCTGGCTAATTAAATGCATGAGAACTAAGATCTTGAGATGCTACCTGATTGTAGCCATTATAGCTGTTCTGGCTAACACGGTTCTTGTTACCTAACTGCAAATGATTGCCAGCAAGGTTGCATAGAACCTTCAGAATGCCTGCGAGGTCAGAATCAGTTCCAGAGATGTGGACCAGTTGCCACGGTGATCCAACGGTAGCATCACTTTATTTATAAATGAAATAAAAGAAATCTTCAGTCACATCTGTTCAGGATGAGCCATTTCCTTTGGAGTCAGGACACTTGAGAAGAGCTTCAAAGGGTTGTCTACTTTGTTGAGGAATAGAAACGGACAATTGAGTTGAAATCTACTACCTCTGCTTAGTGTTTCTGCAGCAAAAGTTGCATACTCTGTCACCAGGGCTTCGTGGGAACTAAACACCAAAGTTTGTTTTTAGGGCTGAAATCAGATGTCATTACTGATCAGTCAAAAGGAAAATTGGGTACACTGGCCTTGCACTGGAGCCCTGGTGGCACAGCGGTTAAGAGCTGAGCTGCTAACCAAAAGGTCAGCAGTTCGAATTCACCAGCTGCTCCTTGGAAGCCCTGTGGGGCAGTTCTACTCTGTCCTATAGGGTCGCTATGAGTCGGAATTGACTCACCAGCAGCGGGTTTGGTTTGGGTCAGGGCTTGCATTCACCTCTCACCAAGCTTTTGTGATATAAATGCAATTGTACTCTTTCAGAACCCAAGTATGTCAAAGCTAGAAGGGACCAAATTCTTGATTTGGGCTGCCATGTTTCAATTGCCTGAGTGCGAGGAAGCAGGCCATGGCTAAAACAGGTTGTACAACTCCTTGCTAAGAAGGAATACAGTTGGGTTCCATTGCCTCAACTTTCATGGCACCACGTGTCTCTCCTTCAAAGTACTTATTCTAGTTGACAGTTTTACGTGTGTGTGTATGTATGCAATAGTCTATCTTTCTCCCATACTACATGAGAAGTTCCATGAAGGCAGATGTTGTTTCTTTTGCTCATCTTTATATCCCCAGCATCTAGCATGGCCTTGTTTGTTGATTGAATAAATAAATGAATGAATGAAAATTCATGGGGAGTATGAGAATGGGGTCCTCAATTTATAGAGAAGAAAATAGGCCCCAAGAAGTAAAAAGTTGTCCAAGGCCACGCCTTAAAGAAGTGACAATGGTCTTTGCAAAAATCTAGACTATAATTGTGTCCCATAGGGAGCTGTCTTGGGCAAAACTGAGAAAGGGGTTGGTATGTCCACATCTTCCACAGTTCCAAAGGATCTAAAGGGCAAAAGGCAGGGAATGCTGTGGGAGCCAATACTTTCTTAGGGCTCCTGCTCTGGCCAATAGGGCCAAAGCATCACTTGGAAATACCAGACCTCACAATCAAGGCTTTAGATTTCAAATTCTTCTGTACTTCCCCAACAGGTGTTATTTGTTTTGCTCTTTCTCTGAAACATTGTTTTTCTACATTTTATCTCCAGAGAGATTGGAATCAAACTGTTTTGTAGTTATGCCTACAGTCTCTTCATTGCCCCAATGTGTTTTTGTGATTTCTGAGCATATTTTTAAAAAAAGAAGAAGAGGAAGAAAGAAAAAACAAAAAGAAACAAAATCTACAGACCCAACAGAGGTCCGTGTCTGACCTTCTTCCCACTCTGTGTCTACTTCGGAAGTTATCAGAATCACCACATGGTGGCCTAGAAGATCTGCTGGACAGAGAGACCAGCCCCTGTGTCTCTGATGCTGTCCCAAAGGGAAAAGGAGACAAATTCACACAGCTCCTCTGAACAGAGTACCTATTCTCTAAATAGGAACGGGGCAGCTGTGGGCCACAAGGCTCAGGACAAAATCACCCAGGAGGAAACTTACCAAGGGTGTGGGAATCACAGAAGAAGCTTGGCTGTTTTTCGAGCTTCTAGTTAGGACTTTACCTGTAATCGCCCAAGGGCAAAAGGAGACACAAAGCTGAAGGGCCTCTCCTTGGCTCAAGACTAGGACCGAGGTCCTTGGGCCTGTCCTCCTCTACTTCTGACCTCTCTCAGGGGACCTTGGCTCCTAGTTGATTTCAGATGTACAAAGTTTCCTTCAGTCAAAGAGTAAGGCTGCGTCTCAAAGTTTGTGTGCTGGAGAGGCCTGTGGCCCTCCAGATATCAGGTATAGCTGTCTCAGGGCCTCCTTCCTCCCTGCTCTACACACATCTTCACTGAAGAAGACTACAGTGCCCTTCTGTCATCACTCAGGATGCCTTTGTCACCATTAAAGCAGATATGTTCCCCAGCCCATGGACTGGCTGCTTTGGTCTCCAAGGGACCAGGCACTAGGTGGGGAGTGGGGGGGGAGACACTCACTTGTTTGAAAGCTGCTCCTATCGCCTTTAGTTTTCTCTAATTCCTGACCCCAAACTGCTACTTACCCCTTCTATTCCTTTGACTTCTCCTTCTTTTGGTCAAATAATGACTGACTATAGAGATGATCCCCAAGGCCGTGATCAGTGTGCAGATGATGAGAATGGACATCCTGGGAGGAATCACAGACAAATTTCACGTCTCTTAGAAGAAGCCACCTTTTTGTTCTCTGCTCAAGAGTCCCTGTTCTGGATCTGTTCTCTCCACCCAGTTACAGTAGCTCCTGGCAACTACATTCCTGCTGAGTGACCCTGGGCCCAGGCCACACTTGATTGGACCTGGGGTGAGCCCCTGATCGAGCTGGGCCAACAAGCCCCCTTCCTTAGGAACTAATTTGGGCCTGGGAGTAGGAGAATCCAGTCTCAGACTGGTGAGTTTCTTGAAGGGGGGAGATATAAACTCATATCTTACAAATGAATATCTTCTCCCATGACAAGAAAAAAAAGGCCGTCTGGAGAGAAAAGGAAACAAACACATGTAACAGTAGCAAATTAGAGACAGAGATAAATTCCTGATGACACTCCCGACAATTTCTGAGGGTGGCCACATCTCTGCCCGTGCATTTCATAAGACACTGCTTTCTCCTTAAGATGAACTCCTTTCCATTTTAATTAGAGGGCATTTTTGATGCTTACAACCAAGAGCCCTAAACCATACTTCTTCGAGGAAAACCAAATGACCACACTGAGGATAAATAGTTCAGGTGGAGAAACGATACATAGCTGAAAAGTAGCAGGTGCAAATCAGTTGTCATGTCACGTTGTTGTTGCCTCCCTCTCCTACCCCCACGACAGTCCGCGTCCATTTGTCTCCTAAGGTCACAGCTCACCTGGAGCGATCTGCCTTCTGGACAACTTTTGAAGCCCTGCAGCTTCTGTTCTTGTTGCCTAGAAGGTCTGAATCAGAAAGGATTTGTTGAGAATCAAGCAAGACCCACACCTAAGCCCTTCCTTTGCCTTCCAGCTGCGTCTCTACCTGTCCCTGTTTCAATCCCCAGAGAGTGGGTGCCTTGATTGACTTCCGGGCAGAGCAGAGGCACCAAGTCCAGTTGTATAATTGTGCCCTGCTTAGGGCACAACCAGTTGCCATCAAGTTGGTTCTGACCCCTGGTGACCCCATGTGTGTCAGAGTAGAGCTGTGTTCCATAGGGTTTCCAATGGCTGATTTTTCAGAAGTAGATCACCAGGCCTTTCTTTTGAGGTGCCTCTGGCTGGACTCGAACCTCCATCCTTTCAGTTAGCAGTTGAGCCCATTAACTGTTTGCACTACCCAGGGACGTGGAGAGGGGACAAGTAGCTGTGGCAATCCATCCCATATTCTGCTTGCCAAGCCATGCACCCTGGCACTGGACTCCACGCACCTGGAGGACTCCAAGGCACTGTATGGACTAGAAGTAGTCTGCGGTCAGAGCGTTCCAGGCTGGGGGGCATGGGAAGGAACACCAGAGGCACCAGAGGGCCAGTCCCTATCCTTAAGGACAATCAATAAGTGAAGTAATTGCCACATCCTTCTCACAACCACCCAAACCCAATGGGAGAAGTCCCACCAAGGCCACCCACACTGCTCCTCTGATAAGACCCAGGAGGAGTCTGTGCTTCATTTGGACTACAGAGGGCATTGAGGTGGGACTTCTCTTATCAGGAACCTAAAACTCAGGACAAGCTAGACAGTTAAGTAAACACAGAACCACACCAGAGTAGAAACACTAGGTGTGAAGGACACTGCCCATCCAGTAGGAATGCTTGCTGGATGAATGAGTTACCAGTGGGTCCGGTGTGAGCAAGGCTCTCTTTCTAACATGAACAAAGGCTTCCTACCACCTCCCTTAAGTTCTTCTGGTTTGTGTTCCTAGGTCTGCTCTACCGGCATTGTCCTCTAGACTGTGATAGAAAGACATCCCTTCTAGAAATGGAAACAATAAGAATCTATAGGAGAAAAAGAGAAAAAGGCTAGTGCCTTCCAGAAGCTCTCTGCCTGAGAGCAGAGGTTTTCTGGTGTAAAAAGAGGTTTTTCAGCATTCAAAAGAAGAAATGTGGTGAGCATCTGCAGCCCTGACCGAGAATTGCAATTGATTGGCTTGGACAGATTCCTCCCTATAGGCTCCAGTTCTACCCACACCCTCCCAGGGCCTCCTAGTGTAAACTGCACTCCTTAAAAGTAAGAGGGCATGGACCAGTTAGACAACGATATTCCTCACCGTAAATTATTAAACTATTTAAACAGACTGTTTTGTTTCATTTTAGATATTTTAATGCATGTCACAAGGAGTCTCAAATTACTTCCTAAGTTTTTGTTTGTTTTAAGGTGTACCATATGGCTCTGGTAACATATTTATTTGACCTGTATTACATTGGTATGCTTACTTTATTTATTTATTTTTTATTGTACTTTAGATGAAGGTTTACAGAGCAAATTAGTTTCTCATTAAAAAATGAATACACATATTGTTTTGTGACATTGGTTGCCAACTCCATGACATGTCAACACTGTCCCCTTCTCAACCTTGGGTTTCCTATTACCAGCTTTCCTGTCCCCTCCTGCCTTCTTGTCCTTGCCCCTGGGCTGGTGTGTCCCATTAATCTCATTTGGTTTTATGGGCCTGTCTAATCTTTGGCTGAAGAGTGAACCTCAGGAGTGACTTTAGTACTGAGTTAAAAGTGTGTCCGGGGGCCATACTTTTGGGATTTCTCCGGTCTCTGTCAGGCCAGTAAGTCTTGTTTTTTTTTTTTTTTTTTTTTTTGTGAGTTAGAATTTTGTTCTATATTTTTCTCCAGCTCTGTCCAGGACCCTCAGTTGTGATCCCTGTCAGAGCAGTCGGTGGGTAGTGGTAGCTGGGCACCATCTAGTTGTGCTGGACTCATTCTGGTGGAGGCTGTGGTAGTTGAGGTTCTAAATGGACAATTTTTGAGAGTGCTCCTTCAGGTGCCTGGGTCACTTTTGGCAGCATCAGCCACCTCTCAAGAAACTAATCTTTAAGATTCTAGAGCTTCAAAGCTAACACTAAACCACAGAGCACAGAGATTTAAGAGCAAACTCAAAACCTTCTCTGACCTTAGCTCATTTTTTCATCAATAGAGAAATTGCACATCTGTTTGATCCCGTGAGCATCTTCCAAGTTCCAGGAACCAGACCACCATGAGGGGAAGAAATTTCCAGGAGCTCCCCAGGGCCCAGATACATTTCTCTTCCCCAAACTCCAAGTTAATCTCCAGCACCATCAACAATCACCCTGTCGTGGAGGCAGGGAGAGATCTAGGTTTCCCCCCAGAGAACCTTCAGAGGGCCTGAGTTGGTGTTCACTTGCTTCGGTGAATATTTATCCCACCAACAAGCATCCACTACTGTGGGCTGCCCTCAACTAGACTCCTGAAAGTCTCCTTACCTTTCTCAGATGAAAAATCATCGGTGAGAGCTCCTCTGTTGTCAGTCACAACCAACTCTGTAAAATCCATGTCATCCCTGGCAAAGTCCCGCTGGATGCCACACCAGTACCAGCCCGTGTCCTCCTTGGTCAGGCAGGACACGGTGACAATGAGCTGGTTTCCCGTGTCCCTCAGGGCCACACGGCCGGTGCTGTTGGGTGTGAAGGCGATGATGTTGCAGTAGTCCCGGAAATAGCCTCGACACCAGTATTTGGGGTAGTCCTTATAGTGAGCATCATAGTTGCAAATGGCAGAAGCTGTGTCCAGCACAAAGCTCTCCTTGACCTTTTCATCCATGACCATGGCATCTGTGAAAATACATACACATGCACACTCACACACACACACACACACACACACACTCATCATCATTCTTTCAAGCACATTGTAGCTCCTGCCCTCCTGGGGGGTAATTAATAAAAACACTGGAAACAAAGTTTTGTCTGTTTTGGGTTGGTCCCTTTCCCTAAACTAAAAAACAAAACAAACAAAAAACAGTTGCTGTTAAGTCGACTCCAATTCATGGCAACCCCATGTGTGTCAGAGTAGTACTGTGCTCCATAGGGTTTTCAGTGGCTGATCTTTCAGAAGTAGATCACCAGGCCTTTCTTCTGAGGCACCTCTGTGTGGACTCGAACCTCCAGCCTTTCAGTTAGCAGCCGAGGATGTTAACCATTTGCTCCTCCCAGGGACTTCTTCCCTAGCCTAAGTGTGGGTAAAGAATGGGTCCCTTCACTTCAAGAATGTAGAAGGCCTCTCACCATTGCTTGGCAGGGACACTTGAAAAGCCTGAGGTTTACTTTTAAGTAGATCCTCTGCCTCTATCCCCCACCCCGCCACGGCACCTCAAAAAGAAAGGAGAAGGGTTGAAGATTATTTCCTTCTGCTGGCTCCACAGGGCTGACAACAAAGGAAGTTAGTTTCTGTCTTTAGAGGCTAGAAACACCATATTTCCTCTGTACCAGACCAGTGTGGGGCACTTCTAACATCACAGTATATTGCATAATAAGGAAATCATGCACACCATGTCCAGCTTGACTGTGGCTGGGGAAATGTCTGACTCAGGAGAGCCCATCCACCTCTCGGTCTTCCAGATGTGTCCTGGGGACCCTTCAAATGCTGCCTTAACTGTGCCTCAGAGTGGCTGGGACCATGCTATCAAGCAGGCTCACATCCTTGATGTCATGTTATTCTCCTAACCACCCCACAAGGAAGATGATGTAATCCTCAGTTTACAGGCACAGGAACTGATGCAGAAGGGTGCAGTAACTCTCAAAGGTCACAGAGCTGGAGGCGGCAGAGCGGGCCCTAAGCTCAGTCTTCTGAGTCTCATCTTTGGGACCAGGTAGGGACAGAAAGGGGTAAGACCTGTGCTCACATATCTGCACAGGCATTTTTGAGGGAGAAGGGGGACGGGAAGGGGAACTTAGCTAAACTGAAAGAGAGAATACGAAGCCCTTAATTTAACCAAGGGTTTCAAATTCCCTACACACCCTCTTACCAGAACTAAGACCAAGAACTAACATGGACAAGATCTATTTTCACCTCCTTTTATCTTCTCTTTGTTAGTTAGAGCTAACAAGCAGAGATTCAAGGTAGGAGAGGAGAAGGAAATTCAAGGTCTCTAGGAAGACCATGAGTCCCTGGATGGTGCAACTGCTAGCTGAAATGTTGGTGGTTCAAACCCACCCAGAGGTGCCTTGGAAGACAGGCCTGGTGATCTGCTTCCAGAAAGTCACAGCCTTGAAAACCCTATGGAGGACGGTTCTAGTCTGCACACATGGGGTCATTAGGAGTTGGAATCCACTCAATGGCAACGAACAACATCAAGAAGACCATAGATTGGAGGGCTAGAGATGCTCCTACCCAACTCTTACCTGAAAAGATGGCCAAGGAAAGTAGAATGAAGAGCACCATGATCGGAAGGAAGCAAACCTTCAACAGGAAAGTTGAATGTACTCAGGGATCTCAGGAATCCTGAATCTGTTTAAGGGAAATAGATTCGTTTGAGCTTAAGATGGTTTTATCCTGTTTGGAGAGACCAGTGAAAGGATGGAACAACCAGTGAATGCAAGCAGGACTGCCACATACAGTTACCTAGGTTGTGTACTGCACAAGGTACCTAATCTGGGGGGCCATTTGTGGACATAAACTTACTTATATAATAGAATGGGGCAACTGAGACAATACCGGACTTCCTGGTGAAGCCCAAAACAGCAGTGGAGATCTCCCTCCTGTATAAATCCACACCAGCACACAAGGCCTTGCACACACTCAGAAGAGCACATGTACACACACCATCACTGGTGCACATTTGTGTGTGCATCTGTGCTCTGTCCCACCGCTGGCCCAGGTATTACCAGAGGCCACTCCCCTTGTCCATCTACCACTTGTGCAGGCTCAATTCCTATTCAGCTGAGAGGACGCTCAGTAAGGAGGTTCCTAACTAACTGACTCCTAAGTGGACACTGAAGCCTCACCTGGGGAGTGGGAGTCAAGGGATGAAGCATGCACACCACTGGTAGAATATGTGTCTCGCATCTGGAACATGTGAGTGGGCAGGTATGGGTGTCAGCAGCCAGGTCTATGGTCTCCAGACTTCCTGAAAGCTTTCTAGGACAGAGCTAGGCCAAATCAGGGAGATGTGTCCAAGCACAGCAGCTTCTCCTGACACTTTATGGGACTCACATGCTCTGACCACTGATTTTAAGTTTGAATTATGGAACTACCCCTCACACTCCAGAGCTAGTACTTTACACTAGGAGCCAGAAGTGAATTGTCCAGGTTGTGCAATAATATCCTTGCTACAGGAAGGGGTGCCTTCCTCTAATTCATACAAAGTCAGCATATGAGCCAGCAGCCAGCCTGATGGCAAGCCTACATCGTGGTCAGCGTTTTAACAATATTACCTCATTTAATCCTCATCAAAAACCTCTAAGAGTTCGACAAATAAATTACAATGAAAAAGAAAGAAAGAAAGAGAAACCTATAGATTTGGGGACTTAAGAGAGAGATTGACAAATTGCAAAATATGGAACTTATTTGAATTCTGATTCAAGAAGTAATTGGGAAAATTTGAGCACTGATAATATTAAAAATATTCGAAAATTATTGTACTTTTTTTCAGATGTGATAATGGTATTGTGATACCCAGCCTCAAAGATGGATCCTAGTATTCATGCACTTTGCATAGTCCCGTCCCAAACTGAATCAGGGCTGCCCTGTGTGACCAATAAAATATGGCAGAATTGATGGTATATGACTTCTGAAGCTAGGCCATAAAAGACCTCCAATTTTCATTTCAGTCTCTTGCATTGCTCCCTCTTGGAGAAGTCAGCTGCCATGTTGTAAGGACTCCCAAGCAGACCGGTGGAGAGGCCCATTGCGGAAAAAGAACCAAGTTGTCAACATCAGCTTGCCAGACATATGAGAGAGCCATATTGAGAGTAGACCCTCCAGCCCCAAGCAAGCCTTCAGATGACTGCAGATCCAGCTACCTCAGAAGAAACCCAAAGCAAGAACCATCAAACCAAGATGCTCCTAAATTTCTGACCCAGAGGAACCACACAAGATAATAAACGATTATTGTTTTAAGCCTCTAAGTTTTGGGGCAATTTGTTTCATATCAGTAGATAATTAGTATAGATGTATGGTTATAGTTTTTTAAAGCACTCATCTCTGAGAATGAAGCGTGCAAAACAAACACACTTTAGAATTGCTTGGAGATGGCACCCATGAAACCAAAGAAAATACCAGCAGAAAGAGAAATGGACTGTGCGCAGATACATGCCAGTAGAAAAGCACAAGACATGAAAAAGTAGCATTCTAAAGCAAATGACTTAATGGCAATTTTTTTTTTTTTTTAAGCAAATGAAAGGCCCAGAGTTACAGAGAATAAATGGTTGTATCTATTAGCACCTTGACTAGTACTTGATGTTATTGGTTCTGTTGCTCCCTCCTAAGGGTACAGTTACTTTTCACTCTATTTAGATGCATAAATAAGAAGGTAAATGGGTAATGACAAAAAACTAAATGTAATTTTAAAATATTTTTAGAAATAAATACTGAAATGTTTACATACGGAATAATTTGATATCCAGAATTCCAAATAATCAGGGTAGGGCAAGGGGATGGCAGTCTAAATGAAACAAGATTGGCCAGAAGTTGATAATTATTAAAGCAGGATGACAGATATATGAAGGTTCATTATTCTAGTCTCTCCACTTTTGTATGTTTGAAATTCTCCACAATAAAAAGTAAAAAA
The DNA here is from genome assembly GCF_000243295.1 of Trichechus manatus latirostris. Classification (NCBI taxonomy): domain Eukaryota; kingdom Metazoa; phylum Chordata; class Mammalia; order Sirenia; family Trichechidae; genus Trichechus; species Trichechus manatus. Next base: position 12,855,111 of record NW_004444009.1, on the reverse strand, counting down.
ACAAACAGAAACAACTTTGACCCGGTATTATTAGTCATGTTTTATAAATGAGGACAATTTAAGTAACTTGCCCAACTTCACACAGCAAAGCCACTGTATCACACTATGCTGCTTCCTCAACAGCAATATCCAAAACCAAACCCATTGCCGTCCAGTGGATTCCGATTCATAGCGACCCTATAGGATAGAGTAGAACTGCCCCATGGGGGTTCCAAGGAGCAGGTGGTAGATTCAAACTGCCCACTTTCTGGTTAGCAGCCGAGCTCTTAAGGACTGCACCACCAGAGCTCCTCGATAGTAATAATACTGTAAAACTGTAGCATACTGTAGAGTTTACAAAGACTTCACTCACACACACCACTCTCTTTTGAGTAGTTGGGACAAGATGCTGCTCAAGTCCTCTATTCCCATCATAACCAGCTGTAGTATGTGTAAGGACAGTTTCTCTAGAAAACGAGCGGGCATTTAGTTGACTTGATGGAAAAAAAAAACAGTGAATAAACTCAACATATACTTTTGTTCCAGTTAATTTTGTGGAGGAGGAGAAAGCAAATCTGGGTTTTGTCTGGGTGGTCTCTCACCTTATTCCTTTGGAATAAAAGTCAAACTGTTACCCCTTTACTGTTGAGCTGAAAGGGCGTTGGCAGGAGAGAGGCTTGTGGAGAGATTCCGGTGACACTAATCTCTAAACCTGAAACCAGCGGGGGATCTCACCACTTCTAGCCAAGCTCCTCACCAGTGATTCTTGCTTCATCTTTTTTGATTCCAACTAGAAATACATTTTCACTTTTCGGGCTGCTTCTGGGCGAGTAAAATACACTATCTCCCAGCTGAAACTCCCAGCTGACAGAAAAGGAAAAAAAAAAATCTTCCTGCAAACCGTCAGTGGATTTGCTAAACAGTGGCAATAAAGAAGGAAAAGAGAGAGAGGGAGAAGGGAAAGGGAAAGATGTTTTTCTGAAACTCAGACGCTATTGCTTGTCTAATGGCACCAATAATGTCTCTTCCCTCAGGAAAGACTGCTGCTTTGTTCTGAAGGAAGTGATCACTTTATATCAAGTTTCCAGAAAGGGCAGGTTCTAAACATCGCTAAGGCAACCTGGTTGTTAGTAAATGAAGAGGTTTTGTGGGAAGGTTATCCTGAGCCTGAGGGCTGAAGAGCACTTCCCCTTAATTCTCCAACTGGGGAAATGTTGCTGCTAGGGCTGAGCAGTGTGCCAGGGTCACCCAAAGTCCCAAAATAAACCCAGTGTGTCCTCCTGTGGGGGCATTTTAACTTAAGAAAAAATTGTTGGGAAAAATGTTTGAGTCAAACAAGGAAACACCATTAAGAAAAAAAAATTAATTGGCTTGTATTTAAAAATATATTAATAAATTTTAAATAAAGATTTATTTTATTTAATAAAAATATATTAATAAAGTAAATTTTAAAAATTATAATAAAATTTTAAAATGCTGCTGCACCAATAAACCAAAAACTCGTTGCCCTTGAGTCGATTCTGACTCCTAGTGACCCTATAGGACAGAGTAGAACTGCCCCATAGGGTTTCCAAGGAGGGCCTAGTAGTTGCAAACTGCCAACCTTTTGGTTAGCAGCCATGTTCTTAACCACTACGCCACCAGGGTTTCCTGCTACCCCAACAGAAATGTTAAAAAAAATAACAAATAAATCATCTAAAATGTTAAGGGAAAAATTGTCAAGACTAATTTCCCACTTCCAGGTACCAGGAGGGACGGAGGAGTTGTGTTCAAATCCTCTGTTCTTAAGAATATTATTACTAGGGGTGGGAGGCGGAGGAGCGGGTGATGAACCCTGTTTGGCATTAGTAAGAAAGTAGATTCAAAGTTTTTAAACTTCCCAGATAGTGTTGATTCTTCCTGGGGCCACCAGGAAGAGGAATAAAGACCCTTTGCTGAAAAAAAATTTTAACAAGCTAAATATGATTATCGGGCTTTGGCCTAAGTTACTGGAGTTAGGAAAAACTTGCAGAAATGGCTAAGAATTAAATGAAAAACATTTTCAAATACACTTATCCTCTTTAACACTGTTTAATTGAAATCTCCATCTTGTTGGTCTTGCCAAGTTAATATTTTGTCCTGGGAGTAAAAATCCACAATTGCAAATTTGGGTAGACCAAACCAGAGATGTCACCTTGAATCTCCAGAACCACACTGGACACTCGAATGATGTGACTGGCACTCTGTAACTGTCTGGTATCCTGATTACTTAGATAGTATTGTTGTTGTTGTTAGGTGCCGTCGAGTCAGCTCCGACTCATAGCAACCCTACGTACAACAGAATGAAACATTGTCCCGTCCTGCGCCATCCTCACAATCGTTGTTATGCTTGAGCCCATTGTTGTAGCCACTGTGTCAGTCCACCTCATTGAGTGTCTTCCTCTTTTATGCTGACCCTCTACTTTATCAAGCATGATGTCCTTCTCCAGGGACTGGTCCCTCCTAAGAGTATAGCTAAGGCAAAAAACCGGCAGCTCAAGTGTACCAACTATAGTTTATACCAATCTAGCTGCTAATTATACATAACGTGAGCTTGATAATTTGGACTCTGGAGAAGTTACACGTTCCTTTTCATGTCTGAGAACAGATGGCAACAAGCGAGGGTTCTCACATAAGGCAAAGGTTTGTTTAAATCCTGGTTTGACTGCCGATCTTTTGGTTAGCAGCCAAGAGTTAACCACTGGGCCACCAGGGCTCCAAAATCCTGGTTCTACTACTTATTAATTATGTGACTATGAAAAAGTTACTTAACTTCTCCGTGCTTAGTTTTTTCTCTTACAAAATGGAGATGAGAATAATAGTGGCTCCTACCTCCCAGATGGTCAGGACAAAAAGAGATAATGCATGCAAAGTGCTAAGTGCATTGAAAGTACTCAGTAAATAATAGTGAGCCATTGTCCCTTTTTGCCCTACCCCCACTGCTCCCATTAAAATGAATCACCAGGACAAATGATTAGGACTCAGCTCCAGAGACAGGATCATTCTTTCTCTAACAATAGATGAATGGCTCATAAAGTTGGCAAATGTTCTGGTCAGCTCAGGAATAAGGGGCATGGTGTTCTGGGGAAGGACAAGAAGCCCATAATTCACACAGATGAACACCCAACGTGGCTCTAGGTAGTGAGCAGGCTGAGTGCCAGGAGCAGCCAGCTGGGTCTCCAAGCCCCGAGTGGTCCTGACGCCCAGCAAACAGCTACACGCAACAGTTAGCTATAATTTTTTATTCACTCAAATACATTCACAGGTGATTTATCAGTTTAAGTCCTCCTTACACTGAGCTCCCAACATCTCCTGGACATCTGCTGAGAGCAGGGTTCCCAGAAGCTGCAATGGAGTGGAACTGACTACATGTCCAGCCAGCAGGTAAGTCAAGGAGGCATCCTTCACACTCCATGACTTCTCCTTCTGTACGGGAAGGAAGAACACAGTAAGCAGTAGCAACAATAGTGCACTGTCTTCAAGTCAGGCCTCTAGAAAATTGCATTAGAGGAAGAGGGTAGGGGAGGTACCATTAGGGGCAACCAGCCAAATGCTCCCCATCTCAGTGGAAGGAATCAAGGAATGTAAAATCCCCTGGCCCAGATGAATAGGCCCTCAAGTGTTTGTTGAATCTGAAGGTCAATCTGAATACGAAGGTAATCTTCCATGGATAACTACTCAGAAGTCTGCTCACTGCTTGTGTCCAAGGAATCAGAGGACCGGCAAATCACACAGGCTTTGAAGATCAAGAGGTAGGTCTCCTTGAACTTCTTTATTTTACAAGCATAGATGATAGGGTTCATCATAGAGTTAGCATGGGACAGCAGGATGCCCAAGTGTAGCAGAATTTGTGGTACCTCACCACCAAAGTAGGTAATACAGTTGACAATGGATAAAGGCAGCCAGGACAAAGCAAACAAGAAGAGAACCAGAAACAGGGACCTAGCTGTCTTAAATTCCCGTCCATAAAATGTGCTCATCTCTTTGGAACTAGAAAACTTCTGATTAAGTTTGTTCCTGATGACACAGAAGATGTCAAGGTAGATAGCACACATGACAATCAGGGGGATCAAAATCCAGGTGAAGAAGCTGAGGTAGACCATGTAGTCCATCTTCATAACGGAACGGAATTGGCATGGAAAGTAGGTGACATTTCTGTTGTACCCTGGGGTCATTTTCATGTTCCAGCCAAACATGGGTGTCAATCCCACCAGGAATGACACCAGCCAGCAAAGGCCCAGTGCCAACCATATTCTTCTTTGAGTGGTGACCCTCCTGTATCTGTTTGAAGGGAAAAGAGCCAATGAGTTCATGGCAGGAATTGCTAAAGGACTGAGGGAAACGGAACTAGTAAAAGAGCGAGATTGTGAGATAAGCATGCACTTTCTTAATTACCCAATCTGCTGTTCCGAGAGAAGCGCATTGATATTCTATGGTGACTACAGCTAAACTCTACTCAATATGAAGACAAGATGAAAACACAATGATTAGAAAAAAACCCAGCCAACTTCTCTGGGGACTTTTCTAAAGAAGTCCTATCTAGAATGGATTAGGAATATGTTACCTTGAGTCAGGTGCTTGCAAAACCAACTCGTAGCTCCATTTCCAGCCCAAGAATTCTTTGATTCCTGGGAGGTAAGATTTATCTAAGTCTCCTGAATTGTCTACCTGGTGAGAAATGGTCTTCTCAAATCATAGTTGCCTGCTGTGCTATACATTGTTTTGTTTGACTGTTGTGCTGATGCTCATAAACTATAAGATGCTTCTCCCACACTTTTCCTCTACCTGTGCCTGCTCCTGCTCCAAGTGCTGTTAAATGAGTCAGTGGAGATGCAAAGGTTGTGTTAAAGTGTGTCAAGGACCTTGAAAGGCTCACCCAGTGAGTCACCATTTCTCCTTAAACGGTCCTTCCTGACAAGATCCTCTACAGACTTCAAGAAGGAAACTAATATTTTCGAGTTTCTACTAAGTACTTTGTAGACTTTATCTCAATTAAATCTCACAACAAACTGGAGATATTTTTATGCTAATCTTCATTTTATTGATGATAATGATGAAAACAACAGTAGTTATAGCTGTCACTTATTGAGCATACACTATGTGGGAGGCATTTTTCTAAGAGCTTTGCATGTGTTAACTCATTTAATTCTATGAGGAAGGTGCAACTATCATCTCCATTTTAGAGGTGAAAAAATATGAAATACAGACAAGTTAAGTAACTTGTACAAGCTAGAAGTGGTGGAGCTAAAATTGAAATCAAATAAGTCTGAGTTCAAAGCATCTTAACTGTGATGAGGAAACTGAGGCAGAGAAACTTAAATAACTTGCCCGTCGGATCTCAAGATTCTGAGATTTGAACCCAGACTTGTTTGTATCTAAAGCTTGTTTGTAGTTCCCTCATCATGGTCTTTCCGTAAGACTGACAAGTTCAGGACACCTGGGGAAATGGATTTCTCCACTGGGCAGTCTGTTCTCTTCACTTGCTCACACAAAGGTTGGTACTACTTTCGCAACAGACAACTATTTTGGGAAATAAGAGAGAAGAAAAAGGAACAGAAGAAGAAATACCCACATTATATATATATATATACATACATATATATGTATATATATATTCATTCTAAAGAGCCCTTTCTCAAGATGGGGGTGGGCACAGAATAGGAAGCAAAGTTAAAACAATCGCCTACATTTGTGAAACAACAAAACCATCAGCCTATTACTTCTTATCTTCTTATCTGCCGGCTTATCTAGAAGGTTTCCATCATTTTTAAAACTCGAGAACATTTTACTAATTAAAAATGCATTAAGCTGTCATCATCTTTAGCTACCCTAAGGAATCAAGCAGACACCCATTAATCAATGGAGATGGATTAGAGCATTCCTCTGTTGCAAGTTTCTGAGCCTTGGCTCACATTCTTAAACTCCTCACAGACCAGATAGTGGAAATATATATATATTGCCCCTTTTCAAGCTCGGGGGCCAATTCAGGTTCTTTTTCACTCAAAAAGTATGCCATCTGAACTTTGTAGCCCCATTTCCCAGGAACTTTTATCACTGCCCCTACTGCACCCCTCTTCGAACAGGTTACCTGACAGTGAGCTTGACTCGTAGGTATCGATCCACAGCAATGGCCAGCAAGGACATGATGGAGGCATGGGTGAAGATCAGCAGCAGGCAGGTCATGAAAAGGCAGCTATAGAAATGGATCATGATGTCCAGGCTGATGACAATGGCCAAAGGCATGACCAGCACCCCAACAGCAATGTCAGCCAGGGCTAAGGAAACAATGAAATAGAAGGTGGTGGTCTGCAGGCTGGGGTTCAGCTTGACCACCCAGATGACCAGCATGTTGCCTACTATGGCACAGAGCCCGATGAGAATTTCTGCGGTGATGTAGGTGATGCTGGGCAACGTCAGGGCCGTGCTGTTGACAGACATCTTGCTTTCCCAGAGGAGCCTCCCAGGTGACAGTTGTGCCAGCAGAATCCGTGTGGCCCAGTGAACCTATCTCTTGTCAGACATCTTCCTAGAGGTCAAGTGCAGCAACTGTCTAAAACTCACAGCTCATCCATTCCTTGTCTTCTCCGGTGGGGTGCTCTTTTGGAGATCTCCCCTCTCCTTAGACAGTGCCCAGCACAGGGCAATCACTTCCAGCCCTGCTGGGGGCCACACATCCCTGGGTTCCTGGAAGCCTGGAGGACAGTTCTGTGTAGGTTGAATCTGAAAGCGCCGCTGTTCTTAGCTCCCCAGACAGACACACTAAAGGCCTCTGCCTATGCTGCCTCGGAGGGCTTCTCAGTCTCCATCAAGATAAGCCCCCCTCTTCAGGGGTGTTTCAGGAAGTGAGATGGGCTAAGAGGAAGTTCAGAGCCAGGCAGGAAAGCTCAACAAGAGGATGGAAAGAGCAGAGGAGGGGGTGGTGTGAGTGGCATGGGGGAGGAGGTTTATCATGAGATCTTCCATTCAGGAACCAGATGAAAGTATAGCACTGGATGAGAAAGGAGCTGAAAGTACTGACTACAGAATATTCTGATTTTGTGCTAGCTTAGCAGAAAGATTCCGTGAGAAGGATGCAAATGCGAGAAGAGGAGGAACAAGAAAGGGACTTGGGTTGCAGACCCCTAATCTAAGCCAGAAGTTATTCCTCCTTAGCATACCAGTAACTCCTGAAAATTGGACAGCACGAGTAGACTCTTTGCTGAGGACAGCTGATACCCAGCCAGTGCACCAAAGATCCTCTGCCAAAGGGACAAGCTAGGGGTCCCTGCTCAGAACAGCAAAAACCTCCCCGCTTCCCACAAGCATCACATCTGCTGACCTTCTAGCTCCCATTCCCAGCCCATGTGCCCAACAAAGTCTCACACTAGTTATTAAGTTGCTGTTGAGTCTGCTCAGACTCATGGCGATCTTTTGTATAACAGAACAAAACATTGCCCAGTCCTGCACCATGTTCATGATCATTGCTATGTCTGGGTCCATTGTTTCAGCCACTCTGTCAATCCATCTCATGGAGGGTTTCCCTCATTTTCATTGACACTTTACCAACCATGATGCCTTTTTCTAGCAATTATCTTTACTGATGACATATCCAAAGTGAGCAAGCCGGAGTCTTCCCATCCTTGCTTCTAAGAAGCATTCTGGTTGTATTTCTTCTAAGATTGATTTGTTTGTTCTTCTGGCCCAAAAACTAAACCAAAAACCCGTTGCCGTCGAGTTGATTCCAACTCAGAGTGACCCTATAGGACAGAGTAGAACTGCCCCATAGGGTTTCCAAGGAGTGGCTGATGGATTTGAACTGCTGACATTTTGGTTAGCAGCCATAGCTCTTAACCACTGTGCCACCAGGGCTCTAGCCAGCATATGTCAAATCTGTTTGAAGAGCAACAGGACAACTGGATGACCAGTCATGCAGAAAGGAGGGAAAAGGTAACAAATGCACATAATCACGTGGCATATCCCCTTCACCTACAGGAACCATGGCCTCTGTTGGGGAATCAGACCGCTGCTCTAGGAACAGCACTCCCTGGTCAGCACCTTCTGGGCACCACCCACTTGAATGCAATTGTTATTTGGGGGCCATCTAGTTCAAGTGCTTCTCGGCATTTTCCCAAAGGTTTATTTTAACCAGACATGTTACAGAGATGGCAAGAAGGAATAGTTGGAACCTAAGCCCACACTGTGGGTTAAGGGGTTTATAATATTTTCCTTAAGCATCAACATATGTACAGTCAAAAATAAAATTCAAGGATAACAACAGTGTTGTTCTGGTGTTTACTAGCAACCACTTCTCTATAGGGTACTAAAAAGTTGCCTTGGCACAGGTCCTGTCTCGGTCCTCTTCTTTAGTTGTTCTGCTTCTACATCATCCACGGATCCCCCTGATATATCCCAAGTTAGTCCAAGTCTGACCAACCCTGCTGGACTTGCCATTTCTCCCTTAGGGATTGTCCCAATTGTAGGCGGCAGTCCTCTCCCACTGCGCGTCCACTGCTCTTGTGTTTTTCAGGTGTGTTAGCTGCAGCCTGCATCCATGCACTGCTGGAACTTCTGAAGGTTTGCAGCCTCCAACGCAGGCTCTCACAAATGTTTCTACTGCAACTGCTTTCTTTATCCATGCTTTGGAGGAGGAATTTACAGAGTCTGATTTCCAAAAGGCTGCATGCTACTGAAAAAAAAAAAAAAGCCTTTCCACTATAAAGCAGTCCTTATAATCTTGGTGACTCGATAGAAAAAATTCACCTTTTCCCCCCACCTACACCTTTTCCAGACAACCAGTGGCACCGAGTAACCTCATGTGAGAGAAAGACCCTCCTGCATGTGGGCAAGCCGCCTTGCGTGGATGTCGTGGCGATTGTAAAGCTTAGGTGTGGTTTCCTGGAGGGTTTGGCAGCCCCAGTTGCACCATCGCAGCCTAATCTGTGGAGGTTGAGGGGGACAGAGTGGTCTTGTGGCAGACCAGGAGCACAGACATTTGCTCTTTGTTTGAGAGAGCTGGTCAGGCCACTGAGCAGCTCCTACACTTGGAAAGAAAAAGACAGTGATCCAAGGGTGACTAGGAACTGAGAGCTGAAGAAAGGAAAAGGGGGCAGAGGCCAGGAAAAGTGCCTGCGATGTGTTTCCAGCCCACGGGAAAGGTATTGACTTGGTTAGAGACAGATTTGACACTTGTATTTGGAAACCTGACTAGTTTGTATTTTCAAATTCTTGACCCTTTGGTTCTCCTCTAGTACACAAGGGGGCTCTTTTGGAAGCAGCTGTCTGAGGTGAGTTAGGGAAAACAAAGAAAGAGGTTTGTGGTCAAGCACAAGTCTGAGAGCAGTGTGGTGGAGATAACCAAAAACCAAACCTGTTGCCTGGAGTCCATTCCCACCCACAGTGACCCTATAGAACAGAGCAGAACTGCCTAATAGGGTTTCCAAGGAGCAGCTGGTGTATTTGAACTGCCGACCTTTCGGTTAGCAACAGTAGTTTTTGGATATAGGGATAGGATAATCCGTGAGGGAATGACCCACTGGAAAAGGGATACACTTGAGGCCACTCTCTCCAGAATCCTCTTCTGCCCATGCCTTGAGGTCTTCTTTTCTGTGAACAAGGGAAGCCCTTCCCTCCTTTTCTGAGTAGGCAGCATCCCTCACTGCTCAGGAGGGGTTATTTGAGAGTTAAGAGGGAAAGCTTCGCAATCGCTTGACATTTTGGCCTACGACTGGCTCTGAGTGTCGTTTTCGCTGTAAATGGAAACCAAAAGGTAATCTTGGAAAGAGGACAGATCGGCCAGGGTGATGGTCACCTCGGTGACCCACGCCCCCACCTGCGCAGCCCTCAGTCACTCTGGGTTCCGCCACCTCTTCACCTCTCGCAGAATGACCATCTCGGCCTCCTAGCGTGAGTCTCTCGCTGTCTCGAGGGCCAGAATGGTCGTGCTCAAACTCAAACCTGAGCACGCCACTCCCCTGCTTAGAAACCTCTGAAGTCCCCCATGTTGTCCGCAGGTTCAAGTCCAGACTCCTTGGAATGGTTTACCAGACCCTCTGCAATGAGATCTCCCAGGCTTTGCAGTCTCCTGGTTTCCCCACAGGAATTATGCTCCAACTTTGCTGAGCAGCTTGTGGCTCCCCAAAGAGGCATTCGCTTTGGCTTCCTCTTCCATTTGCACATTCTGCCTCCCTGGTTTGGAAGGCCTTTCTCCTTGTCCACTATGGCTCACTTTTCCTCCAACACTGTTCTCAAACAGGACCTTGCAGACTTCCCACACAGCTTCCCCTCCTAGACCCCACTGTACTGTGTTTATAGACGCTCTCCTCTAACCTCGTGGAGGGTAGAGACCATGACTTTTTATTTCTGCATTCCTAACCCTTCCCACAATGCCTGACACGTAGTAGGCACTCAATACATTTTTGATAAATGAATGAATAGGAAAGTGTCCCAGTGAACCAGCTGGCATAAATTTGGCCCTGGATATACAACAAGAGCAATAAATCAGCTAGGACCTACTAAGCACTTTCCATTACACCAGCTCCCATGGTTAACTATTTTACATGCATGATCTCATTCTGCACCCTCTCATGCTATCTGATGAAAAAGATGCTACCATCACTGGTGAGAAAGCTGAAGCTCAGAAGAGTTAAGTAAACTGCCCAAGGTTGCACAGCTAGCAAGTGGCAGAGCTGGCATTCAAATCCAGGCTCCTGGCTTCAGAAGCCCAGGTTCTGAGCCACCAGGCTACAAGGTTTGAGTGAATGAGCATGTGATCATGGGACACTTTCACAAGTACAAGAAGCCCCTGGGGTTGATGTTGCTATGTTATCGGTAGGAGTTTCTGACCTCAGATCTGGAAAAGAAAGTTGCAGCCAAGACTATGGGGACAGAACACAAGTATAATGTAGGCTCAGAGCCTGCTCTGAGTTTTGAAGAAATGGAGGAAGCAGAGAGACGACTGCAAGGACAGGCCACTGGTGTGACTGGTGCTCCCAGGAGGGCCCTAGGACAGAAAGAACCATCCATCAGACCAGGGTGCAGAAATTTTTTTTAAATCATAAAATAAATTACAAGTGAAACGTGGTTCAGGGAATTTTCCCATCTAAAAGAAGGGTCTCCTAAAACAAACTGAACTCCATGGAGGAGGGAAGGATCTGGGAGGAAGCACTGGTCTGAATAGCAGGAAAAACACCTGGAGTCCTGGGGAAAGACCTCGCCTGTCCCAGACCCTGGCCTAGCGCAACTGGGTCTGATGCAACTGGGCCCAGCTCAACCACAAGTCTGCAACCTTGCCCTTTGGGCAGATTCTTTCTACAGAATTTCTTTCTAGGACACAGTTTAACATCCTAAGAGGCTGGCCAGAGAGATGGTTCACTGGTATCTTTGCAGCTTGTCAGAAAACCCTAGAAGATCCCCAGCAGCCAACACAATCAAAGCAAGATGCAGTTAGCAGGAGCCCAGGGAAAGGGAGCTTTGAACCCACCAAGCGGCTCCATGGGAGAAAACACCTGGCGATCTGCTCCTGTAAAGATAACAGTCTAGAAAACCCTATGGGGCAGATCTCCTCTGTCACATGGGGTCACTGTGAGTTGAAATTGACTCGAGGGCACCTAACAACAACAACTGACAGGAGCTGGTGTGTTCTGCCCAGGACTCTCTCTCACCAACTTCACTCCTGCCTGCAGAGTTGCACAAAATGAGTTTGCTCACTTCCTCTTGGCCTCATTGCCACTTCCCCAAAGCCTTATGTTTTTACAGAGCATTATGCTTGCAAACCCACAGTACAGATGATAGTAACCCCACTCACTCTTATGCTCCCCTCCACCAGCCCCGCCTCTCTCTGCTTCTCAGGCGAGAGGGAAGAGGGTCAGGGATGGCAGGGGCTGTGGCCTCTGCCCTCACCCCGAGGCTAGGCACTTTGGCTATGCTTCCTCTAGGAACAGATCAGGGGCTACTCCAGCTGTGGCCAAGGAGCTAGTGACTCCCAAGGCTTCTAGTCTAAGTGCATGGTGATTCGTGCTCTTGGGGATGAGCGCCGCGTGGAGCTAGTGCAGGGCTTCGGAGAGGCCTGGAAAGGGAGGTCAAGGTTCCTTAGTTCTAACTAACAGGACATCCTGCCCCACAGAAAGGGAACTGTTCAGGGTGCCCACACCCTACACACCCGACCTCCACCCACTCTAAGTGTGTTGGAAGTCTCCAGGGCCAAGTGGAGCATCTAGAGAAGGACTCAGCTGACTCTAAATTTGTTCCAGGTTCTAGGCACCAAAAAGTGAGGAAGTCTTTAAACTGCCTGAGTTTTGGGTTGGGAGAAGCCTCACAGCATCAGTTTCAAACGTCTGAAAGGGTTATTCCTGTGTCCCAGCACTGGCCACCAGATGGCAGCACATTTCCACTGCCACTCAGGACCCAGGTTGCTCCTGAGAGAGAAAATGAATCCTAACTTCATGATACACCCCTGGAGCATGGCTTAGCCAATGTTATGAGTTGAATTGTGTCCCTCAAAAAGATACGTTGAAGTCTAAACCCAGGTACCTATGAAGATGACCTTGTTTGGAAATAGACTCTCTGAAGATGTTATCAGTTAAGTTAGTATGAAGGCACATAGCCTGGGCCCTGATCCAATATGACTGGTGTTATTCTAAAGAAGAGACACAGCGAAAGAGAGACAAAGAGGGGAAATGGCCATGTGACAACAGAGGCAGAGACTCAAGTGATACACCGACAAGCCAAGGAACACCCAAGATTGCTGGAAATCACAAGAAGCTAGGAAGAGGCCAGGGTAGATCTTCCCAAGTCACTTCTGACTCATAGAGACCCTATAGGACAGAGTAGAACTGTCCCATAGGGTTTACCAAGGAGTGGCTGGCCAATTTGAACTGCTGACCTTTTGGTTAGCAGTCGCAGCTCACTGTAGCTCCTAACCACTGTGCCACCACGGCTCCAGATCTTCCCCTAGAGCCCTGCTCACACCTTAATTTCAGATTTCTAGCCTCCAGAACTGCGAGGCAATAGTTTCTGTTGTTTTACATCACATGGTTTGTGGCTCTTTGTTACAGCAGCCCAAGGAACTTAACACAGCCAGTGACCTCAAGTGGCACAGAAAATAAAAGAAGTAAGAATTAAGGGCAAAGCAGAGAAAGATAAATAGCCAACAGCCTAATCAATTCCATAGAATGTTCCTGAGCGATACCAAATGCAATCCTCTTGACTCAAGAAGTTTGAGTAGAAGCACCTTCTCCTCTCAAACCTTTGAGTGTTCCAATGAAAACAATATTGTGTTTTGCCTTATAGTGTGCAAAGCTCCTCACACACTTCACTCATTAAATTAACACAATCACCCCACAAGGCAGACATTATTAAGTTCATTCACAAAGGAGGAAACTGAGGTAAAGAGGTTGAGTGAGATGGTACAACGGGTAAAAGGCAGTGCCAGGACGTGAACCCAGTCCCTGGTCTCCTCACTTAAGGTAAGGACACAGAAGTACCAGGGTAGGGGTTTGCCAGTATGAGAGCCTCACTGGGATGGCTGCTTACTACCAAATGTACATAACTGGGCCTTTCCTTGGCACCTGCCAGGCTCCTGACCTATCCCCGCACTTCTGTGGGCACAAGGGCCCACTCGTGAGTTTTCCTGGCCTTTGCTGAGGATCTTCATGTTTTGGGGGGCCCATGATTTCTCTAAACGCCTTTGAATTTCTTCATAACCCAGCCTCCTCTTTATCATAGCCCGAGGCTTCTAATCACTAGTGCTCGGTGTCCCCCACCACTGTTAGGTATTGCTGTTTCTTCCCAATCCTCACAACGATCGGGCTTCACCCACTGATTTGACATGGACCAACTGCGGATCCCAATGTAGATCTCCCACGTCCTTTAGCTAAACCTCAGAAGGTGGAGAAATGAAATCTAGACAGAGCAACTTCCAGTCCTAATGCTTACAACAGGACCATATCCTGGCCCCCTTTTTTTTAAATCTTCTACCCAACAAATGGGATAAAACTCTCTAATGAATTGGATGCAAACTCTCCTGCTATAGCAAAAGATAACTAAACCCTCCCCCTTGTCCTCATTTTGATGACATGTGTGTCTTCCTATCCTTCTCTACAAAGAGTGTCTTCCCCTCCTTCTCCAAAAGGAATTTTCGTAATTATTATAAGAGCTGCCATTGATAAAATGCCAATTAACATGTGCCAGGACTTTGCCACATACATTATTTACAATTCTTACAGCAACCTTGCAAGTAAGTATTATTAGAGTCATTTCACAGATGAGGAAACTAAGGCTTGATGAGAATTCAGTGACTTACTCTGAGCATCACAGCTAATAAATGGCAGAGCTGGGGCCTAAACCCAAGTCTGTCTTGGCTTCAAAGCCCTACCAAGACCCAAATTGTCATTCTGGGCAGAAATTCTTTGGTATCCTAATGAGTAAGACTTGCTTCATAGGGCAGTGCATTTTGTGTCAATTGCCTGCTCTCCAGCTCCTCTCAAAACTCAGCTAAGAACAGCACTGCGGGTGGTAGAGACCTGCCTGTCACCCCTTCCTCCACCTTCTCTACCTGCTACTCCTGAATCTAACTGAAGAGCAGAGAAAGACTTTGTGAAACTATATTACTTTAGTTCTCCGCTAAATAATAAGGTTATCTGGGACAATAAGGTAGATAACAATAATGTTGTCCCAGATAACCTTGTTCCCTCTGTTTTTTATTAAAGGTTAATATAGAAAACTGTCATATGAAGTATGTTTCAGTCTTTCACCATGATTGAAGGCACTATGTGCCGCTGCTGTGTCCCTTAAATAAATTCCATGGGATAAATTGCCCTGAAGAGTTCAGTGCTCCAAAAGAGGTTGCTTTACTTAATAAAACTTGTCTGCTTTGTTGAACGGGTTAGTGGTAGCTCTGTAATGCATTTTGTGTGGGCAGCCGGGAGGCTCAGGGCTGGTGTTCAGTCCCAGTAATCATGTTTTGCTTCAGTTATCCAGGACTTCTATATGCCCCCATATCATCCCTCAGCTCTCGGTGTTTTAATCATTTTATCACGCCCTGCTCTTTTGTTATGGGTTGCTTCAAATCTTTTTTGAAAGTAGGCAAGGTATAAATAACAAATCCATAGAACAGCATTGTTGTTATTATTGCTGTTTGTTGCCATCCAGTCTATTCCGACTTACGGCGACCCCATGTGTGCAGAATAGAACTGTGCTCCATAGGGTTTTCAAGGCTGAGTCCTTTTGGAAGCAGGTCATCAGGCCTGTCTTCTGAGGTGCCTCTGGGTGGGCTTGAACCACTAACCTTTCTGCTAGTAGTCGAGTGCTTAAACGTATGCGCCACCCAAGGACTCCTAGAATAACATTAGAAGGAGCATTAGCATTCATCTCGAAGGTATGTCTGCAGCTTGACGATTCCAGTCTATTATACAGGGAGTCCTGTCAATTCTCTTATGATTTGGGGATGAGGATTTTTCCCCCATAGGCGGCCCACAATCATATCTTGGAGTATCAGTTTGGGCAAAAGGAAAAAAGAAGAAAGAAACGATGAAACTGACAATGTCCCCTGAGTTTAAGGGAATCGTTCAGGGAAAGCTTTCAGTACAACATGTGGGGCATCGATACCCAGCAATATCTAGTAAACACTCCCTTAGGAATGGTGCTGTCTAGAGCATAATATTATGATTCCCCCTGGTAGAATTTATTTTTATTTATGTACACCCCACCTCCTTCCACAGAGGACTGAAGTTACTCTCAGGCTGAGTTAATAGCTTCATCCTCTGTACTCCCACATCAGCTTACACATTCTTCTACTTGAGCGCTTATTGCACTATTTTGTAGTTATTTATTTACATGGCTGCTTCCCAGACTAGCTAGTATTAAACTCCCTGAGTGAAGAAATTATGCCTTATGCATCTTTGTATCTCCTCTCCCACTCCCCTCCTCCTCAAAGCACCGAGAGCCTAAAATAGTAACTGGCGCCTAGGAGACTTACAATCAATTCTAGTAGAATGTATAATGCATTGTTGCCATGTCTGTCTTCTCCTCACCTTGCAAGAATGCTGACCACATCTCTTGACATCCAGTGAGGAATCAGGAGGGACATAGAAAGACCTCTTCCTTAACAAAAATAGGGTTTTGGACCCTGTAACTTGAAAGACCTCTTCCTTAACAAAAATAGGGTTTTGGACCCTGTAACTTCCGTCCAAAACCCCTGTGGGTAGAAAGCACCATGTGATCAGTTTGGGTCTAGTTAAAGGAACCCTGAGAAAGAATGTCTAATATTTACAGAGCAGTTTGGGGTCTCAGCATTTTTACATGCAATAAACCAGTTGCTGTAGAGTCAACCCTGGCTCATGGGGGCCCATGTGCGTCAAATTAGAACTGTTCTCCACAGGGTTTTCAATGGCTGATTTGTCAGAAGTAGATCACCAGGCCTTTCTTCCAAGGCACCTCTGGGTGGACTTGAACGTCCAACCTTTTGGTTAGCAGCTGAGCTCATTAACCATTTACACCACCCAGGGACTCCTTACATATAACAGCTCATTGCATTTGCTCATCTTTGTGAGATGTCTAAGACGATGTTCCCCTACAGACACACGTGCACCCACTCACCATCATCTCCCTTTGTTTATGTACTATGTGACACCCATCACAATCAGTACTTGTCTATCATATGTTCTCACAAATAACACGCCCATGCATGTAACACACATACCATGCCTAGGAAAATAATGCACAAGAGGGTTGTGTGGTTGGAAAAAACGTATAGCACATGTTATCTGCATAAAAATATGTTATTCATTTACTTGGTTTTGGTCTATCTTCACTACTCCAACTCCTAGGACAACCCCTGGTCCCCGCCAGCCAGCTTAGTCTCACACATGATGACACTAAGGCTCTGCAAAGTCAAATGACTTGCCCCAGGTCACCATGTTCTGGATGGGGTTTTTAGGACACAAAGGATTTGGAGTGGGATGGAGCATCAGAGGAAACCAATGCCTAGAGTGGCTAGTTCAACGTCAAAACCCAAACAAGAAGCCAGGTTTCTTCATGACTGAGCCCCTTCACAGACTTGTCACTGTGGTCCATCTCTCTGACTCCCCATCCAACCAGCCCAAGCCCTTCAACCAAGGCCCTGGATTTGAACTTCCCTTCCTTCATCACTGCACCTGTTCCTGGACCAGTCTTCCCTGCCAATCCATGCCAATGGGAACAGTAGCAATGCTAACAAGTTACATCATCCCACATCAGCAGTGCCTTTCTAGACCTGGAGCACCCAAGATGTGCCTAATGGATGTTCAGCTACAGTGAGAAGCTCGGCAGCCACTGCCAAGTCCTTCATATGAGCACACATTGAGCACACAGGTGACTGCTCATCCAGGCATCAGGCTCATCCCACTCCATTCTTACCCTAAAGGGCCCCAGTGGAGACAGTGGTATTGGGCTCTGGCTGTCTGCCTCAAAATATGCCCAGGCTTTCTTGTTTTGAGTTCTGTTTCTCAATGGATGACTTTGGACAGAGTGCTTAATCTTTTTGTGTCTTCATTTCCTCATTTATAAATGGAAAGAGACTTTTCTAAGGATTGAGTGAAGTACTATAGGCACAGCAGTTGGCACAGAACCTAATACAAGGCACTGCTGTCCCACCACTCTCTGCATCAGCACTCCAGGCAGCTACCAGGAGGGTGAGCTCCTAGGGAGGATCCACGTTTCACCTGCAGAGCAGTCCGGTGCCCTGCCCAGTGCTCCTCTTATGAGGTGTTTGATGAAGGTTGAATTCAAGGGCACTCAGATCATTCCATACCCTCCATCCGTCCCTAAACTGAGATATAGACAGACTTGCTGGGAATCGTAGTGTGCACTGCCCAGACCCAGTATTTATTCAATGCTAATTCTCTCAGATTCTCCCCAGAGGGGCCTTACAATTGCCTTCAAGTTGATTCCGACTCATGGCCACCCTATGTGTGTCAGAGTAGAACTGTGTCCCAGAGGGTCTTCAGTGGCTGATGTTTCAGAAGTAGATCACCAGGCCTTTCTTCCAAGACACTTCTGGGTGGACTTGAACGGACAAACTTTTAGTTAGCAGCCAAGCACGTCTGCAGCACCCAGGGACTCCTGGGGGGGTTCTATCCCTGCCCAAATCACTCAAAGGCGTTCCTGGCTTCAGAACCAGGAAGCACCCAAAGGAGACTATGGGGAGGCAGCAATGCTTTCCTCTTGCTTCCTCTCACTTGTCAGGAAGCACCTTTCTCACCCAGCTCCCCAGTGGCTCACTAGCATGGGAGGTGATGCCAAGGAAGCAGAAGCAGGCCTGTCAGATGGGCTTCCACTAGCCCCGTCCCCGACTCCTCTGTGAACTGGAGGAAAGGAGGCCTTGGATCTGACAGTGCTCCGTTTCCAGACACTTGGCTTGCCACCAGTCCCCAAGAGTAGCTCAGGCCCCCTTGGTTGCCTTTGGTGTCAGAGTGGTAGAGGTGAAGCTCTCCAAGGGCCTTTTCTCAAGAGCCAGATTATTCACAGCAGTAATCATAGTTTCCATTTCTCTTGTGTCACTCATTTTGGAGGGACTGACGGATTGCCAAGTAACATTCGCTACTATAAAGGTGCCACCTCCCGCACATGGCGTGTGGGCTGCTGAACAACAACAAGAAGGGGGATATCACGGCAAGCTCCGGCCAAAACAGCTGCATGGCCAACACGGGCGCACATGAGGCCCACAGTGTAATTTGCATTACATTTATTTGTGTTTGCTCTCTGCTCTAAGCACCAAACATTATCTAGTCCTTCATTAACCCTGGAACTTTCCCTGAAGATCTGGAATCTTTCTCGATTTCCAAGGGGCAAAGAAACAGAATTTGTTCCAGCTCAAGGGTTTAGCCCCAGGCTCAGGCCCTGGAGCCAGGCTCTCCAATCACTCCCAGGCTTCTGAGATAGCATCTCCTTCTGTCCTTGACCCTCCCAAGGAGATGCGTCAAGGGGCCTCTTCTGGCCATTCCCAGAGGAAAGGTAGACACTGCCTCAGTGATCATGACTTCAGCCGGGCTACAAAACTGTAGGTCACTGCATATGGTTCAGCCTACAGGCCTTCCCTTCCCCCACCCCCGCCCCCGCCAGTGCCCATGACTAGGGCTTTTTGTGTTATCCTGGAGTTGGCACCCTCTCTTTTTCCTGCCAATAATGCTGGCTGTTGTTTCTGAGCAAATGGAACAAACAACCAACGTGAACTCCACGCAATCTACAAACTGGAAACATCTGTAGGGAGGCAAGGGCTCCGCTGGCTGGTGTGGGGCTGCAAGGCGGAAGGTCTGAGAACTTCAGGGAGGAGGGCAAAGGGTAAAGCCTCCACAGAAAACCTGCAAACTGGCAGACAGGCCCCATGAAAAGTCTGCTACAGGCCTTGCAACCCCTACCCACCTTCTACTCTCTGAAAATGAACTCTTTGCTGTGGTTTGGCCAAACCAATAATACTCTTTCACAAATATTATTTTAGATGTTTAATTCTATGTTAAAGCTGAGATGGATCTTAGGGGAAAAAAGTGGGCCCAATTCCTCATTTTATATATGAGGACAAAGGCCCAGAGAAGGAGTAGACATAGCAAGTTAGAAGCAAAATCTGAGCCAGGACCTCGTACCCCACCACCTCCTCTCTCGAGCGTGAGTGCACGTGCGTGTACACACACGCACACACAGTGTACCCCCCTGCCTCCCTTAAAGTTATGTTAATGAGGAAGGACAAACATGTGCGTGCGTGTGTGTGCGTGTGTGTGTGTGTGTGTGTGTGTGTGTGTGTGTGTGTGTGTATTGATTGCCTAGAGTCCCCGGTTGGTACAAATAGTTAAGTGTTCCATTACTAACCAAAAGGTCTACAGTTCAAATCCACCCAGAGGCACCTCAGCAGAAAGACCTGGAGATCTCTTCTGAAAGATCAGCCATTGGAAACCCTATAGAGCAGTTCTACTCTGAAACACATGGGGCGTCCGTGAGTCAGAATATACCAGATGACGACTGGTTTGGTTTCGTTTTACTGAATGCCTACCGTGGGTCAGGAGCCATGCTAGGGACTTTCACATACAGTAATACGAACAATAACAGCAACTAACACTCTTGTGGGCTTCCCGGGGTCTGGCACAATGCTAAGTGCTCTATCACAGGTGCTCCCTTGATCACTGATGCAGCCTTATGATAGAGCTTATCATTTTCATCACATCAGCTT
This sequence comes from Trichechus manatus latirostris, assembly GCF_000243295.1. Classification (NCBI taxonomy): domain Eukaryota; kingdom Metazoa; phylum Chordata; class Mammalia; order Sirenia; family Trichechidae; genus Trichechus; species Trichechus manatus. Next base: position 12,834,941 of record NW_004444009.1, on the reverse strand, counting down.
TTTACAGGTAAGGAAACTGACATTCAGAGAGGTTAAATAACTTGCCCAAGATTGCACTGCTCCTAACAGGTAGAACCAGCTTTGACCTTGGGCAGTCACACACCCAACCACTATCCCACATTGCCCTGGAGGAGTTCATTTAATCCCGAAGCAACCTTGAAGGATGGGGTTTTGCCTGTTTGTACAGATGAGTAACAGAGGTTGAGACTCTAGAATCCTGAATTCAATAGAAAGACAGCCCCAGGGTCAGCTCTTCCTCTAGGAGAGAATATCTAGCATGAAAACCTAGTTCTTGACTCCGACTCTAACCTGGAAAGGACTTTCTGAGGATAGCATGGGCTGGTTACTGGCCTGTGGGACACAGACTGGCTCTTCTGATTTTACGGGAGCCCCTGGACCAGGGCTACCACCTGACAGTAATGGAGCCTGGGTTTCCCTGGGCCTTGGAGAGGAAGCCCTAGCTTCCTAAACTATCACACGTGCACCCTCAGCCCTGCTTGCTCTGATGAGGCAATCCCAGGCGGAGAGGCATTCTGCTCTGGCTATTGTGCTAGAGAGAAACCCAAGACATTGGGAGAGGACAGAGTGTGTGTGTTCCCTGATGGAAGCTGGGAACACTGTCAGTCTTCTCCCAGCAGATGACAAAGGAAGGAGGTCCCAGAAAGGAACTGTCCCTTGCACTAGAGGCAATGCCACCCACTCCCTCCACCCGCTTTACAGGTAGTGGTTGGGTCCTGCACCTGAGCCTGAGCTACTCCTGCTGTGGATCCGAGAACTCAAAAGCAGCAGAGAGCTTCGGGGAGGTCTTGGCATGGGGATTTGTCTCCCCAGGGTGTGCCCATTCTTTGACTGAGGAGGAAACTCCCGCATCCCCCTCAGAAGTCACAATGGCATCATCTCATCTCGCCTGCTCTAATGTGGCGGGTGGAGGGGTGGAACTCTCAATGTGATTCATCTGCGACACAATTTGAGGATGCTGGCAGCACACCCGGCCGGACACGCTCCTCCGGAACTATGGGAGCTGAGGGACCCCAAGGGTGTTCCCCTCAGACCGCAGAGGTAAGCCAGTCTGATCAGCACAGGCCAGCCCAGGAAGGGGAGCTCCTTGGTCGGCCAGCCAGCCAGCCAATTGCCGTGGCAGCGATCACACCAACGTACATGGCCCCTCAGAGTCCTGGGTCTGCGGTGGGCCGCTCCACTCAGCTGACGAAGTCCACGTGATCCCTGCTGGGCCACCCATCTGGCGTCTTTCCCCTCTCAGCAAGTCCCTTCCTACTATTGGGCCTGCCCCCGGGAGTTCTCTGTACACAATCCTCTCATGGCATCAAGTTTAGTTTGGACTCTGCCTGACATGACCTTGGCACCCTCTGCAGCCATGTCACTGTCCCTGCACTGCCAAGCCTCGCCTCCCAGGGCCTTTGTACGCAGCGCCCCAGGCTGGAGTTGGCCGAAGCAGGAAGCTGCTCTCCGGGTGTCTGAGGGGAGTGAGGAGGCAGGCAAGAGGAAGTGACAAAGATCGGCTTAAAAATAACCCCCTTCATGTGAACAGTGAGGTGGAGCTTGTGGAGGAGCCAAGTTCCGATGGCATCGGGCTGCAGCAACGTCAGAAAGGCCCAAAAGCAAATCCGGCAAGGCCAAGCTCAGAGTGCGTCCTTATCAGCCTCGGCAAGCCACTACCAAAACCCCTGTCTTCTCCTCAGAGGCTTCCGGCCTGGCCAGCATCTGTTTCCTCTTCTATATTTACACAGTCAGGTTAGTGAACTTGGGAGAGCATTTCTGCCCATGGAAGAACAGAGCCTCCCACAGAACACACAAGGCATGAGGAGAACACTGAGGCCTACAGCCTGTTCTTTGCTCCCCATCAGCTTATGCTGGGTGAGAGAGGCCCAGGCCAGGTCCCTTCCTTCTCAGGGTTCCTGAGAAGACCTCAAAACCCATAAGTCTGTGGAGTGAGCAACAAAGCTGAAGCCACAGGAGACCCTAGCTCTAGGGTAGGTGAGTGGGCAGGCAGCTCAGAGGTCTCCCCAGGTGGTTGTCCAGGTGCAAACAGCATGTGATGTTTCGCACAAGGGATGGGGTGAAGGTAACCCTCAGGAATGCCAGAGATCCATAAAACAACACCTGTTTCACAGCCCCAGCCCTGAGGATCAATGTGTGTGACCTCTTAACACAGCAAGTCTTGGAATACATTCAGGCTTCTTGGATATTTTTAGGCACTATTCCTATCCTTATCTCAAGAGCTGTTAGTTTAGAGGAAAGCTGCAGCATCTACCAGGGACTGTTCCTGGTTCTGCTGGCTCCTCAGTCCAGGCTACTGTCACAGCCTACTACACACACACACACACACACACACACACACACACACACACACACACACA
>NW_004444009.1:12826066-12832463 GCF_000243295.1 Trichechus manatus latirostris | reverse complement strand
CACACACACACACACACACACACACACACACACACACACACACACACAATCACATACATACACTCATACACACTCATACACATATGTACACATACCTTCATACACACATATGCAGGCGTTCACACACACACACATGCACACATAAACACACACTGACACATACATACACATACACAATCATACACACAGACTTACACGCTTACACTCACATATACACACATTCACACATACATACACACACATATGTACACACTCTACACACACATATACACACTCACACTTATGCATATATATGCACATACATATGCACAGAGCACTGGCTCCGTGAAACATTCAGTGGGAGGAGAAGTGTCTCAGAAAATATTTCCTCATGGCAGAAAGTACCAACCCTAAGTAACCTAACAGTCCACATCCACTTTCTCAGGCTGCCAGGCCTCAGCCATTACCAAGAAAGGCGTTCTCCACGAGTGGCTTTATGCTGCTATGGCAGTGCAAGGTGACTTCCTTGGACTCAGCAGTTGTCACTGGAAAGAAGCAAAGCCTGCTCCTGCCACTTGCCTCCTGCTCCTCTTTCCTCCATTCCACATGCCCCAGCCAAGGTGCTAGAGACAGAAACTTGGCTTTAAAATATTATTCCTTTCCTTAAAAATAGAAAACTTCAATGCTGGTAAGCAACAGAGTCAGAATCTGAACCAAGGTTTGCCTAACACAAAGTCCAAAGTATTTGTCACTATATCAGACTATCTCCTACTTCCTAAATAAGGAAGATATGAACGCAATACTGAATTCTCCTTTTTGCCCAAAAAACACTAGCTATACTCTATACTCTAAAAACACCAAGACTGTTCAGATTCTGAACTTACAACCTCTGGCTGCTACTCATCTGAGCAGAATCTAGATCTAAGATTTTTGGAGCTCAATTAACTGTGACCTAGGCCATTCTGCCAAGCCTAGTAATTTAAGCTCTCGCTTACAATCCTATGTCCCCTGACTATGCCACGAGGCTTGGTTTGGACATCCACTCCACTGGTTCTTCTGGAACCACTGGAAGGTGTGAGGTCTTGGGAAATAACGGCAGCTCTTCCAGTTGCTTGTCTTCAGCCACTATCTAGAAAGAAGCCAAGGCCAGAATCACAACTCTGTCTGAGTTCCATCTCCTTTTCGTTCCGAATTTATTTGTGAAAATCTTTATGGGCATAAAATGGGCTAAGCTTACAAATTACACCACTTCCTGTGACATGGAGAGATGTGTAACTGAAGAGACACCTCCACCCACGTAAGTATGAAGTTGCATACAGGAACACTAATTCATGTCAGAATTGAAATTACCCCAAGTCTAGGTTTCTTTCATTATTTTGCTTCTGTCCTTCAGCTTCATGCCTTTTTTCTCTTCTGTGCTGGGCCAGGAATCCTGTTGTACACAGACACACTTACTCACCACTGTTAATATACTGTAATATAGCAAATAGGAACCACTTTCCATATGGTTTTCTCCAGTGCACAGGCAAAAGCAACTTCTAAAAGTAAATCCTTCAGCAAACTAAATAAGTGATCACAAAGAGTGAGTTCACTGCCACAACCAGCTTGCTTTCCTTTAATGGGGGAAATGAGAGCTAATAGCAGCTGCTACCCATGTGATTAAAGTCCAAAGGCTTCTGCAAACTTAGCAACTGTACAGACAAGTGGCTGCCACCTCAGCGTCTCCCAAAAGTCCCCGTCATGCTCCTCCTGACTGGAGTCATCACAGAAGAATTTTCATTCTGAGATCATAAAGTCAAGACGCTCCCAAACAAGTCAGTAGGAAGATGGTGCAATAAGTCTCAGACAGTCTCCAACACAAGAATTTGAAAGATCAGGATTTGTACTTTAAGACCCTATAATTTCTCAACCACATTAACAGAAGGGAAGATGAAATTTAGTAGTAGACATATAGAAATTTCCACCCAGCAGTTTGTCAATGTATCTAAAAGGCTGTTTTGGGTTCAACCCATTTATTTTTCAAATACATCTTAAAATAGTGCTTTTTGAACTACCAGTATCAAACTATTAGTGAATTGTGAAATCAGTTTAGTGGATTGTGACCAGAGTATATTTTTAATAAAATGCAATGGATGGCAGTGGAATGGAAACGGGCAGATTATTCAACAGCAAGGTAAACACGGTGCTTACTTCTGCTTACTTACTAATCTGTAGTAAACAATTTCACATTTTCACCACATCAAAGATTTTGCTTCTAGGTATGGCTGGCATCTGTCTCTCTCCCAACCCCACAGCACCCTCTTACAGAACCAAAGCCTCTTTTCAAATTTACAATCCTGACAGGGATGAATTACCCAATAAACAAGGTAAGCAGGGGCTTACTTGTGCTTCCTTACTAATTTGTAGTGTACAATTTTACATGGGTTTCACCACATAAAACATGTGAAGTTGTTGACTGCAGATTAGTAAGTAAGCACAAATAACCCTTTGCTTACCTTGCTTATTTGGAATTCACCCCTGAATGGAAATAACCAATTACATTGCACATAATAAGGATATTTCTGTTTCAGTTATATGTTTAAGTGTATGGTGGGTAGCGATCTAAAATGTATTCCTTTTTTTTTGTATATATATATATATATATATATAACTTTTTTGAAGTATAATTAGCATAGATAAAGTACACATATTTCAAGTGCACAATTTGAGAAATTTTGTCATATATATACACCAATGAAACCATCACCACAATTAAAATAATAAACATATCCATTGTTCCTCAGAGTCTTCTTATTATGTCCCTTTGTAATCTCTCCCTTCCAGCCTTCCCCACCTCTAACTACTGATCTGCTCTCTGTCACTATAGATTAGTTTGCATTTTCTAGAAACTTATATAAATTTGATTATGCATTCACTTGATGATAGACATCTGGATTGTTTCCAGTTGGGGCTATTACAAATCAAGTTGCCATGAACATTCATGTACAAGTCTTCATGTGGACATATGTTTTCATATCTCTTGGGTAAAAACACCTGATTATGGAATGGTTGTATCATATGGTACACGTATGTTTAACTTTAAAAAAAACTGCCAAACTGAATTGCACAATGATTGTACCGTTCCTACCCATAGAACCTCTCCAGTGCTTGGAATGGTCAGTTGCTTTAATTTTAACCATTCTGGTGGGTATGTAATGGTATCTCATTGTTGTAGTAATTTGCATATCCCTGATGACTAGTGGGAGCCCTGGTGGCACAGTGGTTAAGAGCTTGGCTGCTAACCAAAAGTAGTTTGAATCCACCAGCTGCTCTTTGGAAACCCTATGGGGCAGTTCTACTCTGTCCTATAGGGTCACTACTACAAGTCAGAATTGACTCAACGGCAATGGTTGTTTTATTTTTTAAATGAAGTTGAGTATCATTTCATGTGCTTATTTTACATTTGCGTATCTTCTTTGGTGAAGTGACCAAATCTTTTGCCCATTTTTTAATTGGATTATTTGTCTTATCATTGAGTTGTTAGAGTTCTTTATACATTTTAATTACAAGTCCTTTCTTAGATATGTGTTTTGCAAATATTTTCTCTCAGTCTGTGGCTTACCTTTTCATTTTAACAGTGCTTTTTTTGGTTAAGAGCCACAGCTGCCAACCAAAAGGTCAGCAGTTTAAATCCACTAGCTGCTCCTTGGAAACCCTGTGGGGCAGTTCTACTCTGTCCTATAGGGTCGCTATGAGTCGGAATCGACTTGATGGCAAAGGGTTTGGTTTTTGGTTATGTTTTTCTTTTCTAATATATGCGTTCAGTGCTATAAATTTCCCTCCAAGTACTGCTCTAGCTGTGTCACACAAATTTTGATGTGTTTTATTTTTATTTATTTCAAAATACTTTCTAATTTCCCTTTGTATTTCTTCTTTAACTTATGGTTATTTAGAAATGTGTTATTTTGTTTCCAAATTTTGGGGATTTTCTTGATATCTTTTTGCTACTAATTTTTAAATTTTAATTGCATTATGGTCAGAGAACAGTTTGTATTATTTAAATCCTTTTAAATTACTGAGACTTGTTTTATGTCCTAGAATATAGTCTATCCTGGTAAATGTTTTATGTGCACTTGTAAAGAATATGTGTTCTACTGTTGTTTCATGGCATATTCTATACATGTCAATTAGGTTCAATTGATTGATGGTGTTATTTAGTTTTTCTGCATCCTGGCTTTCTGTCTAGTTGTTCTAATAATTATTGAGAGGAGGTATTAAATTTCCAACCTAATTGCAGTTCAATCAGTTTTTGTTTCATGCATTTTGGAACTCTATTATGAGGTGCATAAATGTTTAGGATGATTATGTCCTCTTGATGAATTGAGCCTTTCCCTCTTTATTCTTGGTAATATCCTTTGCTCTGAAATCTACTTTGATATTAACAGATTAGTGTTACCATGGTGTATTATTTTCCATCTATTTACTTTATCCTATCTGTGTTTTCATATTTAAATTGGATTTCTTTGAAGGAAGCATATAGTTGAGTCTTGCTTTTTTAGCTAACTTGACAATCTCTGTCTTTAATTATCATTTAATGTAATTATTGATATGTTTGGTTTAATTCTACCATCCTGCTATTTGTTTTCTATTATTCCATCGGTTCTTGGTTCCTTTTTTTTATTCTCTCTCTCTCTCTTTTTATGGCTTCTCTTGGATTAATTGCATATTTTAATGATTCCAAATTGTCTCCTTTCTTGGCTCATTAGCTATAACCTTTTGTTTTATTATTTTATAACAAAATTTTTATAGTATACGGTCTACCCTCAAATAATACTATAGCATTTAACACATAGTGTAAGACCCTTAAAAGTATATATCCATTTCCCCATTCCTGGCCTTTATGTTATTGCCATACATTTTACTTATACATATGCTATAAACCTTTCAATACATTGTTAATATTTTTTGCTTTAAATTATCAGCTATTTTAAGGTGTTTTTCTTTAATAAGAAGAAAAGTCTTTGTTTACCTACATATTTACCATTTCCAGTCCTCTTCATTCCTTTGTATAGGTACAGATATCCATCTCTGATCATTTGCCTTCTCCCTGCAGAACTTCCTTTAACATTTCTTGTTCAGGTCAGCTAATGATGAATTCTTTCAGCTTTTATATGCCTGGAAAAGTTGCTTTTGAAAAGTTTGAAAAAGTCATTTTGAAAGATGTTTTTGCTAGACTTTGACTTTTTTTTTTCTTTCAGTACTTTAAAGATGTTGCTCCATGGTCTTCTGGCTTGCATTGCTTCTGACAAGATGTCTTTATCTTTGTTTTATTCTACATAATGTGTCTTTTTTTCTCTGGCAGCTTTTAAGATTTTCTCTTTATTTCTGGTTTTGAGCAATTTGATCTTGATGTTTCTTGGTGTGATTATTCTTTCTTTCTTTCTTTTTTGGCTTGGGATTCATTGAGTTTCTTGTATCTGTAGATTATAGTATTTATCAAATTTGGAAAATCTTCAACCATTATTTCTTCAAACATTTTTGCTGTCCATCTCTCTCCTTTCTTTCAGGAACTCCAATTATATGTATATTGGGCATTTAAAGTTGTACCACAGCTTACTGATATCTTTTCATTTTTTTAACTTCTTTTTTCTGTTTGTGGTTCATTTACTATGGTTTCCATTGTTGTGTCTTTAAGTTTATTAATCTTTTATTCTGTAATATCTAATCCTCTGTTGAGGAGCCCTGGTGGTGCAGTGGTTAAGTGCTCAGCTGCTAACTGAAAGGTCGGTGGTTCAAACCCATCAGCTGCTCTGCAGGAGAAAGATGTGGCAATCTTCTCCCATAAAGATTTACAGCATTGGAAACTCTATGAGGCAGTTCCACTCTGTCCTATAAGGTTGCTATGAGTTGGAATCAACTCAATGGCAATGGGTTTTGGTAATCCTCTGTTAATCTCATCCAGCATATTTTTCATCTAAAATACTGTGATTTTTCAGCCTAGTATTGGTACAACAATAGATACATAGACCAGTGGAACAGAATTGAGAATCCAGACATAAATTCATCCACCTACGAGCAGCTGATATTTGACAAAGGCCCAAAGTCTGTTAATTGGGGAAAAGACAGTCTCTTTACAAATGGTGCTGGCATAACTGGATAATCTGCAAAAAACTGAAACAAGATCTATACCTCACACCATGCACAAAAACTAACTCAAAATGGATCAAAAACTAAATATCAAATCAAAAACGAAAAAGATCATGGAAGAAAAAATCGGGACAATGCTAGGAGCCCTAATACATGGCAAAAACAGAATACGAACCATAAGTAACAATGCACAAGCACCAGAAGAGAAACTAGATAACTGGGAGCTCCTAAAAATCAAACACTTATGCTCATCAAAAGACTTCACCAAAAGAGTAAAAAGACAACCTACAGA
>NW_004444009.1:12788761-12825966 GCF_000243295.1 Trichechus manatus latirostris | reverse complement strand
TAACTGGGAGCTCCTAAAAATCAAACACTTATGCTCATCAAAAGACTTCACCAAAAGAGTAAAAAGACAACCTACAGACTGGGAAAAAATTTTTGGAGACAACAAATCTGATCACTGTCTAAGCTCTAAAATCCACAAGATACTGTAAAACCTCAACAACAAAAAGACAAATAACCCAATTAAAAAATGGGCAAAGCATATGAACAGGCACTTTACCAATGAAGACATTCAGGTGGCTAACAGATACATGAGGAAATGCTCACAATCATTAGCCATCAGAGAAATGCAGATCAAAACTACAATGAGATATCATCTCACCCCAACAGGCTAGCATTCATCCAAAAAACACAAAATAATAAATGTTGGAGAGGTTGTGGAGAGACTGCAACACTTATACACTGTTGGTGGGAATGTAGAATGGTACAACCACTTTGGAAATCAATTTGGTGCTTCCTTAAAAAGCTAGAAATAGAAGTACCATACGATCCAGCAATCCTGCTCCTTGGAATATATCCTAGAGAAATAAGAGCCGTCACATGAATAGATATATGCACACCCATGTTCATTGCGGCACTGTTCACAATAGCAAAAAGATGGAAACAACCTAGGTGCCCATCAACAGACAAATGGATAAACAAATTATGGTATATTCACACAATGGAATACTACGCAATGATAAAGAACAATGATGAAGGCATGAAACATCTTATAACATGAAGGAATCTGGAGGGCATTATGCTGAGTGAATCCAGTCAGTCACAGAAAGACAAATTCTGAATAAGACTACTATTATAAGAACTCAAGAAAAAGTTTAAACACAGAAGAAAACATTCTTTGATGGTTATGAGGGTGGGGCGGGAGAGGGAGGATTATTCACTGACTAGATAGTAGACAAGAATTATCTTAGCTGAAGGGAAGGACAGCACACAGTACAGCAGAAGTCAGCACAACGGGACTAAACCAAAGCTAAGAAGTTTCCTAAATACAATCAAACATTTTGAGGGACAGAGTAACTGGGGCGGGGGTCTGGGGACCATGCTTTCAGGGGACATCTAGGTCAATTGGCAAAACAAAGTTTCTTAAGAAAATGTTCTGCATCCCACTTTGGTGAGTGGCATCTGGGGTCTTAAAGGCTGGCAAGCGGCCATCTAAGATGCATCAATTGGTCCCAACCACCTGGAGTAAAGGAGAATGAACACCAAAGACACAAGGAAAGTATTAGCCCAAGAGACAGAAAGGGTCATATAAAACAGAGACTTCATCAGCTTGAGACCAGAAGAACTAGATGGTGCCCAGCTACCACCAATGACTGCGCTGACAGGGAACACAACAGAGAGTCCCTGATGGAGCAGGGGAAGGGTCAAATGCAGAACTCAAATTCCAGTAAGAAAACCAGACTTAATGGTCTGAGTGAAACTGGAGGAAGCCCTGAAGGCATGGCCCCTGGATTCTCTATCAGCCCAGAACTAAAACAATTTCCGAGGCCAACTCTTCAGACAAAGATTGGACTGGACTGTGGGACATAAAATGATACTCGTGAAGAGTGTTCTTCTTAGCTTAAGTAAATACATCAGACTAAATGGGAAGCTTCTGCCCAGAGGTGAGATGAGAAGGCAGAGGGGGTTAGGAGCTGGTTGAATGGACATGGGAAATCGGGTGGAAAGAAGGAGTGTGCTGTCACAGTATGGGAAGAGCAATTAGGGTCACATAACAATATACGTATAAATTTTTGTATGAGAGACTTGAATTGTAAACTTTCACTTAAACTACAACAATAAAAAAAATACTGTGATTTTTCATCTCTAGAATTTAGAGTCTTTTTTTATATCTTCCATGTCTCTACCTAACATGACCAATCTTTCCTTTACTTTCTTGAGCATATGGACTATAGTTATAATAACTATTTTAAACCCTGTCTACTAATTCTATCGTGCCATTTCTGGGTCTGTTTCTTCTGATTTTACTCCTTATTATCAATCATATTTTCCTGCCTTTTTACATGCCAGTCAATTTTTTTATTGTTTTCCAGATTTGTGAATTTTACATGGTTGGTGCTGGATTTTTTATTCCTGTAAATTTTCCTGAGCTTTGTTCTGCAGCATAGTTATTTGGAAACGATTTTATCCTTCCTAGGCTCATATTTAAATTTTGTTAGGTGGGACCAGAGCAGCCTTTAGTCTAGGGCTAATTTTTCCCTACAACTGAGGCAAAATCTTTTGGAGTACTCTATTCAATACCCCATTATTTGTGAAGTTTTTCAAATGAACTGCTCTGGCCCTGTGTAAGCCCCAAGGATTGTTTACTTTGCTCCTTTTGGATGGCTCCTTCCTCAGCCTCAGGTAATCTCACATGCATGTGCTGATCAGTACTCAGTGAAGACTTGAGGGAGACCCTCTTCTAATATCTGAAACTTTCTTTCTGTGTGAAGCTTTCTCCTGCCCAGTACTTTGTTCTGCAAACTTTAGCCATGTTGGCTTCCCTGAACTCCCACCTTCATCTCTTTAACCAGCAGGCTTACCAGGGTTTCTCCTCCCTGAATTGCAACCTGGAACTTTTCTTCTAGAAGTAAGCTTGAGTAATTATAGAGTTCACGTCATTTGTTTTCCTTCTCTCAGGAATAAGTATCCTGCACTGCCTGATATCCAGTGTCTGAACACTGTTTTTTCATATATTGTGTCCAGCTTATTAGTTGTTTTAGGCAGAAAGGTAAATCTGGTTACTTTTACTCCATTTTGGCCAGAAGAAAAAGTCTAAAATACATTTCCTGTGTGGGTTGTAGCAGAAAAAGTTATTAAAACATTGTCTTTAAAGACACATTGCCATGAGTAATAAAAATTTCATTCATTGCAGAGTATAGTCATGAAAAGTTTGAGCCAGCTTTAGGAAATCACCTCATTTACAGAATCCTCCTGAGTTGCCTTTTTGAGGGACTCAGTGACATAAAGATTGAGAACATGAGTTCAGGTGACATAAATGATCATTAAGATCATTTACAAGAGACAATGAGAAATTGAGCCCAACCCTATCAAACTGCCCAGATCACTTTCACCGTGAGGAGATACCATCGACAGAGAAGCAATTCTCAGATGCCAATCAGCCCTAACTGATAATCAATGATTCTTCCTTGGAGCCCTCAGCCAAAATCACTGGGACAGTAGTGTCCTATCTCCCCTGCAAGCAGTGATCAGCTCAAAAGAGCCAGCCATTGGCTTCAGAATGGGAGAAAGGGGTGGATCTGCTTGGCTTATTCTGGAAGCCTCTGAACACAGGCAGAGCAAACCTTTCTCAGTTGTAGATCTGTATCCTAAGCATAAGTGAGGGACTTTGGAAATACAGTAACCCTCTTCTAGGACCTCATGGTATTATTTAGTTGCTGAGTAAATGTAGCTTCCAGAGACACTATATGCAAAAGCCCTGAATACCTGGTGACGTGGAGGAGACTCTAAGCCATTAGGTGTGACAAGGACCAGCTCTGTGTTTATGTACAGTACTGCCAACCTATTTATGGGGGTGTTACTTGATTAAGAAATACTTCCTATTTGCATTTGAAAGGGCAGCCTAGCATGATGTATAAATTTACCAGTGTTGGAGTTGAACAGATCTGGTTTAAAATTCCACCTCTGCCACAAATGAGTGGTCTTGGATAAGACTCTTAACCTCTCTGATTCTCAGTTTTATCCATTTATGAAATGGGGATAATATTTCCTATTACAGCATTTTGTTGTGAAAGTGTTCAGTATGGTTCCTGGCACATAATATTCACTCAGTAAATGTAACTATAATGACTATTATGGTAACTATCTGGGGGGAAAAAACAGTGACCAAGGAAAGAGATCTGAAGGTGACAACTCTTTATACTTGTCAAAGTGAAAACATGCCATGCTTGAAAAATTAAGTCCACCCAAGCCGAAGAAAATCTCATTTGTGCAATTCCTCAGTTGAGATTGCTCGTCATAGAACTACCATATGACCCATCAATCTCAATCCTAGGCATATACGCAGAAGAAGAGAATGCAGGAACAGAAACAGAAACCTATTGAAGCACTTTTCACAATAGCCAAAAGGTGGAAACAACCACAATGTCCATCAACAGATAAATAGATACACAAAATGTGTTATATACATACAATGGAATATTACTCAGCCATAAAAAGAAATGAAGGCCTGATGCATGCCACAACATGGATGAACCTTGAAAACATTATGCTGAGTGAAATAGTCACAAAAAGACAAATTCTGTATGATCTCATTTACATGAAGTAAGCAAATATATAGAAACCAAAGATGACTATTGGTTAGCAAGGATGGGAGGGAGGGGAGAAGGAGGAGTTTTTTGCTTAGGGGGCACTGAGTTTATGTCAATGGTGGTAGAATCATTTGGAAAAGGATAGCGTGAATGCTTGCACAACTTGAAGAATCAAGGTCACTGAATTATACATGTGGAAATTGTTGAACTGGCATATGTTTTGTTTCACCACAATTAAAAAATGAACAAAAATCTCATTTGTGCTCCAAAAATATTAAAATTGTCATTAGTATCCCAAGCAAGGATGGATGTTCACGGACCTGGCTGACAGTCCTTTAGAGGCTACCATTTTCCAGAGACTTGGTCCCCCTTTTAACAGTGACCCACATGAGATCCAGTGAAGGTCACTGGGGCACACCACTTAGGGCTGAGAGCTGCCAGATCACTGTGGGTACTAGCAAGTCCCTGATATGAAAGGCATAGCATGCTTCTTTCTGCAGGGATCTCAGCTCTAGCTCAAAGGTAAAGGTAGAGGAACTGAGAGCAAATCTGACAAAGGAACTATTGGGATCTATTGGAATGGGGCCACCTCACCCTGGCCTGTCACCAGGCCAGCAAGGTGTTCCAGCAGCTGAAATCTGATCCCTAGGGTGGTAGTGATACACTAAGGTTGTAGTGGGTGGCCCTGTTTATCCGAACTGCTCTGTAGAGGGGAGGATCAATTTGTATTTGCCTTTTCCAGAGGAAAGAAGCCCACTTCTGCTTTAAAACAATAACCCTCCCTCCAAACCAGAATACCTGATCTCAGATGGAGCCAAGTGTGTTTTGGTTGGAATCAACCTGAACCCTTTTCTTTCAACCACCCCCAAAAAGGGCAATTGCTAGTTAACTTAAAAAGTGCACAAAATACTTCATTTCAGTACATGGGGCGCACATATTTTTCCCTCTATTGAGACCTTATATTTAATTATGAGTAATTTAAGGAGTCCTAGTGGCACAAATGGTTAAGCACTCAGCTGCTAACTGAAAGGTCTGTAGTTCAAACCTACCCAGCGGCTCTGCAGGAGAACCTGGCAATCGGTTTCTGTAAAGGCTACAGCCTAGAAAAGCCTATGGGGCAGTGCTACTCTGTCACATGCGATCATTATGAGTCAAAATCGACTTGACGGCTAAATGAATATTTTATAAGGATCAGCACAAAGCTGTTTCCTATGAGGTAAAGGTTAAAGATGTCCCAAATATCCAACTTTTCCAAATTGCTGTACCACTCCATCATCTCAAACATCAACTACTCCTCCTCCCTAAGTACTCTCCCTCTCGTCTTTGGGTTCCATAATTCACTGCAACATCTCACATAACTTATGAACTGTATCAAGGAAATGGCTCATGTGGTTGTGGAGGCTGGCAAGTCCCAAATCCGTGGGTCAGGCATAGGCTTCTCCTGACTCACATGGCCACAGGGGCTGACAAACCCAAATCTGCTGGCCAGACGACAGACTGCTGGCTCACAAGCCTGCGAAAGCTGGTGAATCAGGTCAGACGATAGGCTGCTGACCCATGGGGCTGCAGAAGCTGGCAAATCCCAGAATCAGCATGTCAGATGGCAGGCCGCTGGCTCAAGAGCCAAGAACTGGAGATCAGACAATGACAAGCCGTATGCAGGATCCAGATGCAGAGAGAGAGAGAGAGCCCTGCCAGACCACCCACATATATACATTGGATGCAGGCCACACCCCAGGGAAGGGCATGACTTGAGTAAGGGTGGGACTTGAATCACACCCTCCTGCAAGGCTGTGACTCAGGATACACCCCACGATAATCCTGCCTCATCAACATATAAAGGCTAGGATTTGCGACACATAAAATGGAGGATAATTAAGATAATTACATCAGATCACAAAATGGAGGACAGCCACACAATACTGGGAATCATGGCCTAGCCAAGCCGACACAACACCAACCACCACTCCTCACCAGGGTTCCATACACCTTATTCGCATGGTCCCACGCAATCATTGTGTGGGAGTCACAAAGACTACAGCTAAAAGGGCCTTATTAATTAATTCACTGTACCACAATGGCATCTAACAACAACATGGGCCATTTAAAGCTGACAGTGTTAAATATTCAAACTCCTCACAACACTTTGATTCACAGATTTCAACTCCTTTCCCTTTGCTGCCTCTGCTGAGTCCTATTTCTCTCTCTTCTCATTAAGTCACACCCTACTCTTTCCTTTCCATTTGTAAACCCAACCAGTTCTCCTTCTCTCCTCCTGGAAACAGAACCTGTTTAATATCTTCTCTTGACTAGGCTACCAAGAGATTCAATACTTGTCTGCACCCCTTAAAGGATTTTTTAAAATTCTAAACAAATAATAAAATAGTTTAAAAGTAAAGCCAAAAAGTACAAAAGTATGTGTTATAAAAATAAAGTTTCCCCATCTGGCCTTCATCCCACCCGTCATTTCACACCTCTTAGCTAACCACTGTTAACAGTTTCTTGCGTATTTGTCTAGGATTCTTTTATGCTTATATGGCATATATAGTATAGAGTACTGGTTAATAATATAGACTCTGGAGCCAGGATGCCTGGGTTTAAATCCTTACTTTGCCACTTAATTTGAATGACCTTGAGCAAGTTTTTTAACCTCTCTATCCTTTGATTTCTTCATATAAAATTGAGATAATATTAGTATCCCTTTCATAGGGTTGTTTTGAGGATTGATAAGTTAATAAATGTAAGGCGCTTAGAATAACGCTTGGTACATAAAGAGCAATGTATTGATGTTATTGTTACTATGCATGCATTTTTATCTTTGTTATACAAACGGGCTCATACTGTGTATACAGTTTAGCAAGCTTGTTTCACCTAATAAACACATCGTGACTATCTTTCAATATTTATACTACCTCACTTGTTGTAGTGACAACACGACATTAGGCTGTACGGTTGTAAGAGGTGGAGCTGTTTTTAAACCCAGGGTACCAAAAACAGTAGGAAACATGATGACATATCCCAGAATATGTCCCAAGATGAGAATCTTGGGGTCCTGGGTTGTGGACATGTGTGGGGGACAATGCATCAGAACTGGTGCTTACTTTTGTCAACAATGAACTCCAAAAGGTCAGGGCTGATTTCCCTCTGTGATCTGAGAGTTGATTATTGCTGTCACTCATAGAGGTTTGGCCTTTACAGTTGTTATTCTTATTGATCAATTGTTACAAGTGATCCTCTCATATATGGTTTTCCATCACGCCCTTGGAAAGGAAGTCACCTCTTTTCTGCCCCTTCCCACGACCTGGAATGGGAAGGCTGATCCCTCAGGGAAGGACTATGTATAACCTGGCAGGAAAAGCGCCTCGGAGAGCACATGAATGATGTGACTACAAAATCAAGGGACGAGCTCATGTGCGTGTGTTCCTGTGTGTCTACAGACTCAGTTTCGTTGCTTCTCTTCCCTCATCTCCAGCCCTCTCTATTCTCCCATTACTGTCTACTCATCTTATGTCTGAGAACCAGTATCAAATCAATGAATAATTAAGAACTGTAATCATTGCTAAAAAAAAAAACACAGCTGTCAGGAAACCCAGAAAGTTAGGGAAACCCCTGCTCACAGAAAATTAGTATAGTGTCTGGCTATACTAGATTTGGGGGCTTGGCTCAACCACCTACCAACTTCATGACGTAACCTCTCTGTGCCTCAGTTTCTTCATCTTTAAAGCGATGATAATAATACCATTTCAGAGTCCATCTTGAGAATTAAATTATTTAAATTCACAAAGCACCTCTAAAAGTGAATAAATGTCAACTATATCATTATTATTTCTCAAAGCACCAACCCACCTTCACCTCTAAACCCCAGTTTCCTTTTGTGCCAACTGCCTTAAGCTTCTCTCTGTTTAAAGAGAAACCACAGAATGACTATCACACGAGACTTAGCAGAAACAAAATATTTTATCACTCTGGAAATTTCCCAAACAGAGGGTCAGAGCCATTTCAGGGACCATCTGATCAGACAGTAGCAGTAGGCTCAGAAAACCCTCTGGACTTAAGAAATCAGATTGGCATTTATTCAACACATTCCTGTACAGGGTAGTTTACAAAATTAAACTAACACAGCAAAAGGACCCAGCAGTCCAGGGACTTACCCACCTAAAAATGGTCATCATAGGCAGGACAGATGTTTAAAGTGAAGGTAAAGTGTTTAATGCTCCTTGTTTTACTGAAAGTCATTATTCAAGATTGCTGGGTAACTCACCGAGGCCGTGGGCTAATGAGAGCTGAGAACTGCTGCTCAGGATGGGCCTCTTATTTCCTGGGGTTTACAATAATGACTGATTAGTATTTTACAAATATGTGTGTCTCCAAAAGAAGAGGACTAAAAGGGAATCAAAAAGACACCGGCCATTGAGCTCTAGAAATCCAGCTGCCTTCTCTTGGCTTTTGGACACACAGCAGCTTCATTGTGTGCAGAGAAAAAAATGGAAAAATGAAGTTTCCCTGCAGCATATTTGAACTTGGACCTCCACTGCACAGACTACCAGCCAGCTTCCAGCCCAGGCACCCCCCTCCTCTCCTCTCCTCTCCTCTCCATCTTTGCAAGAGAATTTAGCTCCATTTAAGTCCAGGAGACCTGGCAAAAACAGCTCTTCCAACACCACTTCCATTTATGGCTATGGGATCCTCCAAACCAGTGAGAAATCACCCTTCAGCTCACAAGCCTTTAGCTTCCCTCTGTACCTCATACACTAGTTTCCTCTATCACATAGGAGGGAAAGGATGGGCCTGAAGATTTGGAGTTCATTTTCTAGGTTGTTTTTTAAGGAGAGTGAAAACCAATATCAGCAAAAGAGTCACTGACCATTAACACTAGAAGGATGTTAGCTACCCAGAGATCAACACCCTTATTTTTCAGATGAGGAAACTGAAGCCAAAGAGGCTAAATGTCTAAGTAGCACTTTGAGAGGTGTAAGTCATCTTAAGACACCAGAGATGCTGAAAACCATGTCCTGGTTTCCCCTATTTACTTGCACTATTGACTCCTTACTAACATTTACAAACAAAATTGCTATATGTGAAGTTCTGTACTCAGGAGAAGGAAGCAAAACTCTAACCTGTGGGAGTTTATAGAGGCAGTTAATTTCTTCCTTGAATCCACTTCATCTTTCATACTCCCCATCCCTGTCAATAAAATACCAAACCACTCTTCTTGTCACTTAGATTCAAGTCCCTGGAGTCATAATCATGTTTCATGTTTACTTCATTTTCAAGACATCACTGAGTTCTGTTAATTATCCATTTAAATATTCAATCATTCTCTCAACAGGCACTTATTCATCTACCATGTGCCAAGCATTGTCCCTCTCTGCTGTGGTATCTTCTCTTCCTCTCCATTCCCTCTTGTCATCACCATGATCCACAGCTTCATCACCTTTCAGTTGACTGGTGGCCTCAAGAGCTACCTGGCTGCCTCTAGGCAACATCTCTGCTCTGCAACATGCCAGGTCTAATTTTCCTCAACAACTTAACTTTCAGCTCCTCAGCCTACAGTTGGTTGCTTCCTATTACCTGCCAATTCAGGTCCAAATTCCTCCTACTGGTTTTCATATCCTCCGGCAATCACCCTATCTACCCAATCTTATTTTCCCACTATTCTCACCTAACTCTTCTTTTCTCTAACTGGTGAAATTTCATTTGTCCTTCAAGGCCTAGGGCCAAATGTTCCCTACTCTCTGAAAAGTTCCTCTTCCCCAAAGTCAGAACATTCGCTCCCTCTTAGTTGTTCCTGGGCACAAGAGCTCTAGTATGAGACAGCTAAAATTGCAGGATGGCTTTTTGTTTACAAGTTGTTTCCTCAGCTGGACTCTGAGCTCTTTGAGAGCAAGGACCATCCCTTTTACGTCTGTATTCCAAGCGTCTAGCTGAGTATAGGTGTTCAATAAATGTCTCACAATGAATTAATAATTCCTAGCAAAGCACTGAGCACTCCACAGATGCTCAGGGAAGACTTGCTGAGTGCCTGATGGTGATCTGACATCAGAACACATCTAGTCATGAAGACAGGTATGCAAACAGCAATTAAAAACCATTTGACGTTGAGTCAACTTCCACTCATGGCAACTCCACGTATGTCAGAGTAGAACTGTGCTCTGTAGGGTTTTCAATGGCTTGTTTTTCAGAAGTAGATTATCAGGCCTTTCTTCCAAAGAGCTTCTGGGTGGGCTGAAACCACCAACCTTTTAGTTAGCAACCAAGCATAGTAACTTTACACCACCCAGGAACACCAAACAGCAATTAAAAAAAAAACCAAAAAAACCAAACCCATTGCTGTCAAGTCGATTCCAACTCGGAGACACCAAAAATATGTGCATAGAGTTTTGTTTTGTTTTTTAATGAAGGGATACTTTCCTTTTTGATACATTATTTTAACAAATTAGAAGGAAGGTAGCCTGAACTCACTCATAAATAGGAACAAATAAAAATACTATGTTTCCCTAATACCTACCAATCTTAGTTTACCAAGCCTAAGGGATACATGTCCAATCTGGAATTAATAAATTGTAAAGAAAATTAAAACAGTATAATTAGCAACATGAGACACACAGGGGCCATGATAATAGAAATGAAAATAGATACGATCTTTTTTGTTGGATCACTTTAATCACTATTATTCAGGGAGACTTTTTTCCCTGTGCCCTTACTATCAGAATAGCCCTTTTGCTTTCCTTAAATATCTGAGCATTTAAGATTTCAGATTACTTCCTTGTTTCTTATTAGCTCATAGGGCACTTTCACATTTTTAAGAATGGTTGCATTGGAAATTTGAGCATATCAAGATGATGTTTATAGATGATGCCAGCCATTGAAAATGCGCTTCCGGCAATATGCAGAAAACTACTCCAATTTCACTAAAATTGGTTTGTTTTTTTCACTGTATTTATGGAATTTGATCTAACTGCAAACATTTATCAAATACACGTTACAGACAAGATACTGTCCAGAAACCAAGTTGTACCCGGACTCCCTCTCAAGTTTACCAGATACAGAAGGAGAATTTGAGTCAGAAAGTCCATCATTCACTCCATTTGTGTGTCTACAGAAATTACGAGGCCTCTCCACCACCAGGCTCACTGTTCAGATACGTCATACATCGGTGTGTGACTCACGGCTCTGAGCAGAGGAGGAGGAGGAGGTTCCTGGTCAGGATGTCTCTTTTTTGTTGTGGCTGCTGAATCAGTGTCTTCTCTGCTCCTGGCCTTGTGTGGTGGCCACCTACCACTACTCATTTTGTCCTAAATGCATTTGTTCATCTTTGATGCTCCAGGAACTAAGTCACCCTATAAAGCTCAGCCACATTCTTTGGGTTTAGAACCATATTGTTTACAAAACATTTGCAAAACATCTACAGTTTTTAAAATGTATTTGGAGAAGCATTCTCAAGAACTGAAGTTGCATAAAACATGTTTCCATCTAAATTCACTGGAGAATAAAAAGTTCCCAGGGCCTGTGGCTTTGCTCCAGGAGAGGACTAGTAATTGGGTTTTTGCCCAGTGACCTTTAGAATGACCTGAACTTTATATCGTTTTTTGAATGGCAACAGGGGAATTTTCCCAATCTATATAAGTCATCTGATACTTATATTCCTCTGCCAGGGCCATGTATTCTACACCCCAATGAGCCTGATCCCCAGGACCAATAGTAAAGGATCTCTAACATTTGAGCTTCACTTTTGCCAATGGCAATCATATCCTACCCTTAGCAGCAAGCCCTTGTCTTGGAAACACGCAAATTCCTTTCAGTTCTGTTAGATTAATTTCAACTGATGTTATCTATGTGCCAGAAACTCTGTGCCAGAAATAAGATCTAGTCAACGGTCTTGAAGAGTTTACAGATAATCACTATATAATATGATGTCTTAAGCAAGCAGCATAGACTGGGAGTCATCGGAACTCAGAAGAGGAGATCTTAACCCAGACTGGAGATTTGGGAAAAGCTTCTTGGAGAAGACTACACGTTAGCTAATTTCTAAAAGAAGAATTGGAGTGTTTGGGGGGTGCAAATGGTTAACACACTTGGCTGCTAACCAAAAAATTAGAGGTTTGGGTCCATCCAGAGGCACCTCAGAAGAAAGGCCTAGCGATCTACTTCCAAAAAATCAGCCATTGAAAACCCTATGGAGCACAGTTCTCTCTGACACACATGGGGTCACCATGAGTTGGAATCTACCTGATACAACTGGTATTTAAAGAAAGAATTAGGAACAGCTAATCCCAAAAAATTGGGAAGGGTATTCTTGGCAGAAAGAACTGTATAAGTGAAGACACAGCAGTATAAACAGCATCGGCTACCAGAAGAACTAGGTGGTGCCCAGCTACCACCAATGACTGCCCTAACAAGGAACACAACAGAGAGTCCTGGACAGAGTAGGAGAAAAATGTAAAACATAACTCAAATTCACGTAAAAAGATCAGAATTAATTGTCTAACGGAGACTGGAGAAACCCCGAAACTATGGCCCCCAGAAACACTGTTAACCCAGAACTGAAACTATTCCGGAAGCCCACGCTTCAGACAAAGATTAGACAGGACTATAAAACAAAAATAATGCACGTGAGGAATGCGCTTCTTAGTTCAATCAGATATATGAGACCAAATGGGCAGCTCCTGTCCAAAAGCAGGATGAGAAGGCAGGAAGGGATAGGAACTGGTCGAATGCACACAGGGAACCTGGAGTGGAAAGGGGGAGTGTGCTGTCACATTGTGGGGACAGCAACTAATGTCACAAAAAAATTTTGAATGAAAATTATCTTGAGCTGTAAACTTTCACCTAAATCACAATGAAATAAAGAGCATGGGCTGTGAAAAGAAGTTCAAGTAGTTAGGTATTAATTAAGAAGTCAGAAAAAAAGTGCAAGGCAGAGGATAGCGCAGGGGTAAATCTTGGATGACCTACTAAAAAGCCTGTATTTTATTCAGTACACAGTGGGCACCTACTGAAAAGTTTTGCTTTGTTTACATAGGGGGTTGTTTGGTAGATAGTATTCTATTAATTTTCTATCGTCTATAAAATGAATTAATATTCTTTTTTTTTTTAATTAGAAACTACAGAAAAGCAAGAAGGTTATGCATAACCCTATACAATAACTCCTTGCCCCCAATCTTCACTACCAATCATAGCATTCTGGAGTCGTAAATGGGGAAATGCATGATGTGGTTCAGCAAGTTCGAGGTCATTTACTCCAGCTGTAGAAAGGAGGATGGATTTAAAGAGGACAAAGTAAGACACAGGGAGAGTGCTTAAATAGGGATAGCAGTGATTCAGGCAAAAGATGATGACAGCCTGAACAAGGGAATCACTAGTTCACTGCTAAAGAGCAGACATATTAGAAATACATTTAGGGCCTAAAATGAGGAAGATCTGGTGAGTGACTGATGATGAGGATAGAGAGGAAGAAATCCAGGTACCTAGCTTTGAAAACTTAGTGAATGATGCACCCTTGCTTGAGACCAGATACACAGAGAAATAGAAAATTAAACATAATTGAGAATGTGATTGTGGTCATTTGTATTTTGTTAACTTGGTTAGAACTACTATTTCTAAGAATTCCCTTCTCTTTATGTGTTTGGTTAGGGTGGGCCATAGAGACATTTTGCTTGAGATGTGGAAGGTAAAAGTGAAGCAGTAGCCATACTGTTTTGACGTTCAAAAGGTTGGTGGAGGAGCACCAGGCACTGTTGTAGCTCATGCATTGCAATTTCTCTGCTGGCTCACTTCTTGTGTTGGGGCACAGCCAGTCCTGCATCTGCTCCACCTCCTTCTGGATCTTCCTTCAGCTTCTCTAACTTGTAGGCCAGTCGAGTATTTAGCTCCATGACAAAGTGTACCAGCTTCTCCTATAGACACCCGTACCATCAAAGTTGGAGTTGGTGAGAGACAAACATCTTTGTGAGTTCCAGCTGGTGGTTGTGGGCTCCAGCTCATTCTCGCTCTTCCCCAGTTTGCATCTCTTCTCTTCCTAATTACCTACCCTGAAAACCTGACATTCCAGAGTCAGACACAAGACAGCAGCCTTACAGAGATTGTTTAACCAGATCTCACAATCGTGTCCGATCATATCTCTAAGCGTTTTTCTTCTCTGATTTAACCTTGACTTACAGAGAATTTGGTACCTGACATGTTACCAGGGAAACAGAATGAGTTCTCTGAATAGATTTTGGGTTATCTGAAATTGGTTCTCTCATTTTATTAGATTTAAAGGTATTAATGACCCTATTTCCAGTAGTAAAGGGGACACTGATATATATGGCTTGCTGTGGCAAAAAAAAATTTACATAAACTGTTAAATGTTGACACCTTCAATCAAATGCTTACAGAACAGGGGCCAGGAAATGTTTTGAGTAAAGGGACAGATAGTTAACTATTTTAGGCTTTGCAAGCCATATGGTCTCTGTCGCAACTACTCAACTCTGCAGTTGCAGTGCAAAAACAGCCAAAGGCAATAAGTATATGAATGCGTGTGGCTGTCTTCCAATAAAACTTTATTTACAAAAAATCTGTAAATAAATTTGGCCTGCAAGGCACAATTTGCTGACCTCTGCAGTGGTTAAGAGCTCAGGCTGTTAACCAAAATGTCGGCAGTTCGAATTCACCAGCCGCTCCTTGGAAACCCTATGGGGCAGTTCTACTCTGTCTTATAGGGTCGCTATGAGTCGGAATCAACTCGACAACAGTGGGTTTGATTTGGTTTTAGCTATAGAAGGTAAAGCTTTGGACGACCAGTATTTGCTGCTATAGAATATTTTAGTGAAAATAAGAAATATAATGGAGTTGATTGGTTGCTTCTAAGTGTACTGAAGAATGTAAGGCAAGAAAATGATGAGTTCACAGCTTTAAATTCCTATCTCAAAGTCCATATAAGGGACCTGAAAGCTTCTATGAGTGCCCCAAAAGATTCATGACTGATACAATGATGAGAGAACTGAAATCTGTAGATGATTTGCAAGCAAACTGAAAAAGGAGCAATAAGTTTGTAGGGGAGGCAATTTGTGACATGCCAAGTTTGATGTGCTATGAAATATCCAAGTGGAGATGTCTAGCAGCCAGTAGGATACATAGTCTGAAGCTCTGGGAGAGGTATTTGATTTGGAAATCACTAACATGTATGCAATGGTTACAATCATAAGAATAAATAAGATAACCAGGAAAAGTACAGAGCAGCGGGCTAAGGCAGGCCCTGAGGAACCCAACATTCAGTGGATGGGCAGGGGAAAGGGGGCCCACAAAAGAGTCTGAGTGGTCTAAGACCCTAGAAGGGAGTAGCACCATAGAGGCCAAGGAAGTAGACTCTTCAGAAGCTGTGAATGACTGCATTAAAGCTGGATATGGCTAAAGTTGAGAAATCCAATAAATTAAAACTGAAAAAGGCAAAGATTCACTGTCTTCAAACGAAACAACTGGGGAGAAGAAGCAAGATAGTGAATCTTATGGGCTCCATAAGCTCTCCACTGCTAACCGAAAGGTTAGCTATTCGAACACACCCAGTAGCTCCAAGGGAGAAAGACCTGGCAATTTGCTCCTGTAAAGATTACAGCCTAGAAAATGACATGGAGCTGTTCTACTCTGTCACATGGGGTCACTAAGAGTCTAAAATTGACTCAACAGCACCTAATAACAACAACATGTCACCAGGAGTCACCGTTTATTCCACAAGCATTCCCTTCTTTTGAAACACAAATAGCTCTTTTAGCTGTTTAACTTGGTGGAGATGCAAAGAGGTTAAACAAAGGAGAAGTGACTGTCGGGCTCTTTCCACATGGGTGGAAGGACTGTGCAGGACGAGAAATGAGTGTAGCAAGGAGCTGCCTGATAGCCTCCATTTTCTTGAATTAAGCACCAAACACAGTCACCGAGAGAAGTTGAGGACTGTGTGGGGAGTTGGAAGGTTTGGAGCAGTCAGCTCAAGTGGGGAGGTTTTTGTTTAAAGCAATGCAGACTTTGTGCCCTTTCTTCTAGGATTTATAATGTGATGGAAGCATTTCTTTTATGCACACACTTATAATGGTGGATATATTTGTCCACTTCCAGACCAGTTCCTAGATTCAAATTCTGTCATGTATTTTTTTTTTTTTTTTCTGTAACCATGGATAATGAATGAGGATTTTTTTTCCCCATTTTTAGCATCTCTGAGAGTATTCTTTTTAAATTCCTAATTCTCTAAGGACATTCTCTCATACAGAAGAGCTAACCAGACCTGCAAATATACAACAGTATTGAACCCCACAGTATCTCACCAAAGGATTACTTGGAGATTTCTGTTTATTTTCCTATAAAACTTCCTGGGAGATGTTCTAGGAGAATGGCAACCAGCCCTGCTGAAATGCTATCGGCCAGGTGAGTGATGGCGTAGCTGCGTATGTCCACTGTCTTAAAAACTCAGTTTCCTCCTGGTAAAAGAAAACAAACAAACCATAATTGGAAATGTGTGAGAACATTAAAATCCAAAGTCTATTTGTAGATTCTCCACTGGGTTATAATATCAAGAACATTTCTAAATAAATTATTTCTGCTAAACACACACACACAGAGTAGGGATTAAAGTTCTTTGGAAAACTAAACTGTGGAATTGTAGAAGTTCTTATGGGTATCTGTACAGATGAACCAAGAAAGATCAAACTAAAGTGATTCTATGTGAACTCAGATGCATATATTTTAAACTCAAGATCAGAGAAAAAGTTGATTTTGAAAGAAAAACTAAAGAATATCCTTTCTCAGGAATTTCACTACCAGAAGGGAAAAAAGGCAGTTGGGATTTTGATAGGGATTGCATTGAATCTATAGATTAATTTGGGAGATACTGCCATCTTAACAATATTGAGTCTTCCAAACTATGAACACAGGATGTCTCCATTTATTTAAGTATGTAATTTCTTTCAACAAAGTGTTCAGTGTACAAGTCTTTCATCTCCCTGGTTAAATTTACTCCTAACTATTTTATTCTTTTAGATGCTATTTTTAACTGGATTTTTTTTTTTTTAATTTCCTTTTCAGATTGCTCATTGCTTGTGTATAGAAACACAACTGATTTTTCTGTGTTGATCTTGTACCCTGCAACTTTGCTGAATTTATTTATTAGCTCTAGTAGATTTTTGTTGATTCTTTGGGATTTTCTATACATAGTATCATGTCATCAGCAAATACAGATAGTTTTACCTCTTATTTTCCAATATGAATTGCTTTTATTTCTTTTTCTTTCCTAATTGCTCTGGCTAGGACTTCCAGTACAATGTTGAATAGCAAGAGTGAAAGTGGGTATACTTGTCTTGTACTGACAAGGATGCAAGGGGGAAAGCTTGCATTTTCATCATTGTGATGTTTACTGTGGGTTTTTCATGAATGTCCTTTATCATATTGAGCAATTTCTCTTCTATTTCTAGTTTGCTGAGTACTTTTATCATGAGAGGGTGTTAGATTTTGTCAAGGGCCTCTTCTGCATCAACTAAGATGATCATGTATTTTTTTCTTCATTCTATTAATATGGTGTATTACATTGATTGATTTTCTTACATTGAATCACTCTTGCATTCCTGCGATAAATTCCACTTGGTCGTGGTGTATAAGCCTTCCAGTATGCTGCTAGATTCGATCTGCAAGTATTTTGTTGAGGATTTTTGCATCTATGTGTATAAAGGATATTGGTCTGTAGTTTTCTTTTCCTGTGATGACTTTGTCTGGCTGTGGTGTCAGGGTAATACTGGCCTCATAGAATGAGTGAGGAAGTGTTCCCTTTTCTTCCATTTTTTGGATAGTTTGAGAAGGGATGGTATTAATTCTCTGAACATTTGGTAGAATTTACCAGTGAAGCCATTTGGTCCTGTGCGTTTCTTTGTTGGAAGAGTTTTTGATTACCGACTCAATTTCTTAAATTATTATAGGTCTATTCAGATTTTGTGTTTCTTCTTGAGTTAGTTTTGGTAGTTTGTATAGTTCAAGAAATTTGTCTATTTCATCTAGGTTATGTAATTTGTTGGCATACAATTGTTCATAGTATTCTCTTATAATCTTTTTTATGTTTGTAAGCATGCTAGTAACATACTCCCTTTTATTTCTGATTTTAGTAATTTGAGCTTTTTTCTTTTTATTCATGCTCAGTCCAGGTAAAGTTTTGTCAATTTTGTTAATTTTTTTTGAAGAACTAATTTCTGGTTTCATTGATTTTTCTCTATTGTTTTTCTTGTCTCTATTTCATTTATATTAGCTCTCATCTTTATTGTTTCCTTTCTTCTTGCTTTGGGGTTAGTTTGCTCTCTTTTTCTAGTTACTATTGAGTTCATATCTTTCTTCTTTTTTAATGTAGGCATTTACAGCTATAAATTTTCCTCTAATCATTGCTTTTGCTGTATCTCATAAATTTTGGTATATTGTGTTTTCATTTTTATTCATTTCAAAGTATTTTTTAATTTCTCTTGAGATTTCTTCTTTGACCCAATGGTGTTAATTTCCACATATTTGTGAATTTTCCAGGTTTCACTTTGTAACTGATTTCCAATTTCACTTCATTGTGTTTGGAGAACATAGTATGTATGATTTAAATCTTTTTAAATTTATTGAAATTTATTTTATGGCCTAGGATATAGTCTAACCTGGAAAATGTTCTATGTACCCTTGAAAAGAATGTATTCTGCTGTTGTTGGATGGAATGTTCTATAAATGTCCGCTAAGTCTAGTTGGTTTATAGTGTTGTTCAAGTCTTCTACTTCCTTTCAGATCTCCTCTCTGTTTGTTCTATCTATTATTGAAAGCAGGGTATTGAAGTCTTCAGTTCTTATTGTAGAACTATGTATTTCTCCTTTCAATTCTGACAGTTTTGTTTCATATATTTTGGGGCTCTGTTGTTATATATACATGTTTATAATTGTTATACCTTCTTGAAATGTCACTTTTATCGTTATAAAATGTTCTTCTTTGTCTTTCATAACAATTTTTGTCTTAAAGTTTATTTTGTCTAGGATAGCCACTCCAGCTTTCTACAGGTGACTGCATGGAATATCTTTTTCCATCCTTTTACTTTTCAACTTATTTGTGTCTTTGAATCTAAAGTAAATCTCTTCCTAAACAACATACACTTGGATCAGATTTTTTAATCCATTTTGACAATCTCTGACATTTGAGAATTTAATCAATTTACATTTAATGTAATTACTGAAAAAGGAGGGATTTACTTTGCCATTTTGCTATTTGTTATCTATATGTCATGTTTTTTGTTCTTCAATTCCTTTATTACTACTTTGTTTTGTATTAAATAGACATTTTCTAGTATAGACTTTTAATTCTCTTATCATTTCTTTTACTATTTTTGAGTTATTCTCTTAGTGATTGCCCTGGGTATTACAATTAACATCTTAATATGTAAGAATCTAGTTCAGATTGTTGTTGTTGTTAGATGCTGTCGAGTTGGTTCTGACTCATAGTAACCTTATGTACAACAGAACAAAACACTATCCAGTCCTGTGCCATCCTCACAATAGTACAAATTAATACCAACTTAATTTCAATAGTATACAAAAACTTTGCTTTCAATTGATACTTTCAATTTCCCTCCCTTATGCTGTTATTTTCACTAGGGGAATGTCTACAAATTGGGTACCCATCAACATAGAATTCTAATTATTGCTTTGTGTGGTTGTCTTTTAAATCACAAAGGAAAAAAAGAGGCGGTCCCAAAAAATACATTATTATCATCTTTAGCATTTTTTAAAATTTTATTGTGTTTTAGGTGAAAGTTTACAGCGCAAATTAGTTTTTCATTAAAAAATTTACACACAAATTGTTTTGTGACATTGGTTGCAATCTCTGCAATGTGTTAGCACTTTCCCCCTTTTGCTTCCATTTGTTTCCATTTCCTGTCCCTTCCTGCCTTCTCATCTTTGCTCTGGTGTTGCCCATTTGTCTCCTATACTTGATTGAACTAAGAAGCATGTTCTTCATGTATGTTATTGTTTGTTTTATAGGCCTGTCTAATCTTTGGCTGAAGGTGGACTTCAGGAGTGGCTTCAGTTCTGAGTTAGCAGGATGTCCAGGGGCCATAGTCTCGGGGGTTCCTCCAGTCTCTGTCAGACAAGTAAGTATGGTCTTTTTTTGTGAATTTTAATTTTGTTCTACATTTTTCTCCCACTCTGTCCAGGACTCTCTATTGTGATCCTTATTAGAGCGGTTGGTGGTAGTAGCCAGGCACCATCTAGTTCTTCTGGGCTCAGGCTGGTGGAGACTCTGGTTCATGTGGTCCATTAGTCCTTTAGACTAATATTTTCCTTCTATCTTTGGTTTTCTTCATTCTCCTTTGCTCCAAACATGATGGGACTGATAGATGTATCTTAGATGATCACTCACAAGCTTTTAAGACCACAGATGTTACTCACCAAAGTAGGATGTAGAATATTTTTTTATGAACTATGTTATGCCAATTGACCTAGATGTCCCCCGAAACCATGGGCCCCACCTCTCAGCTCGAGTAACTCGGTCCCTCAAGGTGTTTGGATGTGTCTAGGAAGCTACTATGACTTTGTCTTGGTCAAGTCGTGCTGACCCTATATTGTGCATTTTCTTTCCCTTCATCAAAGTTAACACTTGTCTACTATCTGGTCAGTGATTTCCCCTCTCCATCCCTTCCCTCCCTCATAAGCATCAAAGACTGTTTTTTTCTGTGTGTAAACCTTTTCTTGGATTTTTATAACAGTGTTCTTATATATGTCCTTTTATGATTGGCTTATTTCACTCAGCATAATGCCCTCCAGATTCATCCATGTTGTGAGATGTTTTGCTGATTCATCTTGTTCTTTATCATTGCATAGTATTCCATTGTGTGTATGTACCATAGTTTGTTTATCCATTCATCTGTTGATGGGCACTTAGGTTGTTTCTATCTTTTTGCTATTGTGAATAATGCTGCAGTGAACATGGGTGTACATATGTCTATACGTGTGATGGCTCTTATTTCTCTAGGATATATTCCTAGGAGTGGGATTGCTGGATCACATGCTATTTCTATTTCTAGCTTTTTAAGGAGGCGCTATATCATTTTCCATAATGGTTGTACCATTTTACATTCCCACCAGCAGTGCATAAGAGTTCCAATCTCCTGACAGCCTCTTCAACATTTGTTATTTTCTGGTGTTTTTTTTGTTTTTGTTTTTGTTTTTGATTCGTGCCAGTAATGTTGGAGTGAGATGGTATCTCATTGTAGTTTTGATTTGCATTTCTCTAATGGCTAATGATCATGAGCATTTCCTCACATCCGTTAGCTACCTGAATGTGTTCTTTGGTGAAGTATCTGTTCATATCCTTTGCCCGTTTTTTAATTGGATTATTTGTCTTTTTGTTGTTGAGGTGTTGAAGTATTCTACAGATTTTAGAGATTAGACCCTTGTTGGATATGTTGTAGCCAAGTTTTTTTTCCCAGTCTGCATGTTCTCTTTTTAGTCTTTTGGTGAAGTCTTTTAATGAGCATAAGTGTTTAATTTGTAGCAGCTTCCAGCTATCTAGTTTATCTTCTGGTGTTTGTGCATTGTTAATTATGGTTTATATTGTATTTATGGCATGTATTAGGGCCCCTAATGTTGTCTGTGTTTTTTCTTCCATGATCTTGATCATTTTAGGTTTTATATTTAGGTCTTTGATCCATTTTGAGTTAGTTTTTGTATATGGTGTGAGGTGTGAGTCCTGTTTCATTTTTTTACAGATGGATATCCACTTTTGTCAGCACCATTTGTTAAAAAGACTGTCTTTTCCCCATTTAATGGACTTTGGGCCTTTGTTAAAGATCAGCTGACTATAAGTGGATGGATTTACATCTTGGTTCTCAATTCTGTTCCATTGGTATATGTGTCATTGTACCAGTACCAGGCTGTTTGGACTACAGTGGCTGTATAGTAGTTTCTGAGTCAGGTAGTGTAAGGCCTCCTACTTTGTTTGTTTGTTTTCTTCAGTAATGCTTTGCTTATCTGGGGCCTCTTTCCTTTCCATATAAATTTAGTGATTAGTTTTTCCATCTCGTTAAAGAATGCTGTTGGTATTGGATCGGAATTGCATTATATCTGTAGATCTCTTGGGGGTAGGGATGAGATTTTCACAATGTTGAGTCTTCCTGTCCATGAGCATGTATGCTTTTCCATTTATGTAGGTCTCTTCTGGTTTCTTGTAATAGTGTTTTGTAGGTTTCTTTCTATAGGTCTTTTATGTCCCTAGTTAGATTTTATTCCTAAGTGTTTTATCTTTTTAGTAGCTATTATAAATAGTATTGTTTTCCTGATTTCCTTTTTGAAGCTCTCTTTGTTGATGCTTAGGAATCCAATTGATTTTTGTATGTTGATCTTCTATCCTGCTACTCTGCTGAATCTTTCTATTAATTCCAGTAGTTTTCTTGTGGGATCTTTGTGGTTCTCTATGTATAGGATCATATCATCTGAAAACAGGGATAATTTTACTTTTTCCTTTCCAATTTGGATGCCCTTTATTTCTTTTTCTCGCCTTATTGCTCTAGTTAGGTCTTCCAGCACAGCATTAAATAGGATTGGTGATAAAGGGCATCCTTGTCTTGTTCTTGTTCTCAGGCGAAACATTTTCAGCCTCTCTCTATGAGAATGATGTTGGCTGTTGGTTTTGTATAAATGACCTTTATTGTTTTGAGGAATTTCCCTTCTATTCCTATTTTACTGAGAGTTTTTTTCAGGAATGGGTGTTGGACTTTATCAAATGCCTTTTCTGCATCAGTTGAGATGTTCATGCGATTCTTTTCTTTTGTTCTATTTATGTGGTGGATTACTAGCATTTCTTGTAGGGAAGATTTGCCAGCAATAAAGTCTCTCAGTTTGTGTTTATCTGGGACTATCTAAATTTGTCCTTCATTTTTGAAGGATATTTTTGCCGAATATAGAATCTCTGGTTGACAATTTTTTGTTTTTTTCCTATCAGCACTTCGAGTATGTCTTCCCACTACCTTCTGGCCTCTATGGTTTTTGATGAGAAGTCAGGTGTTAATATGATTGAGGGTCCCCTATACGTGATGAGTTGCTGCTCTCTTGTTGCTTCCAAGAGTCTCTTTGTCTTTGACTTTTGACAGTTTGATTATGCTATGTCTCAGTGTGGATCTCATTGAGCTTATCCTACCTGGAGCTTGTTGAGCTTTCTTAGCTGTGTGGTTTAATATTTTTCATCAAATTCATAAGTTTATAAACATTATTTCTTTAAATATTCTTTCTGCTCCTTTCTCTCTCTCTTTTATCCCTCTGTGACTCTCATTATGCATCTGTTGATGCACTTGATAGTGTCTCACGGTGTCTTAGTCCCTTTTTTTCTCCCTCAAGTTGGATAATCTCAATTGACCTATCTTCAAGTAGCTAATTCTTTCTTTTGCTTGCTCAAATCTGATGTTGAGTTCTTCTAGTAAATTTTTAATTTAAATGATTGTACTTTTAAACTCCAGAATTTATATTTATATATAAATCCTCATATACACACACGTATATATATGCAGATAAAACAGTGTTAAGAGTAAATTTGTCCCTTTAATTGATTATAATGTAAAAGAGTAAAGATCTAAAATAAATAGAGCTTTCACCTCAGGAAGCTAGAAAAAGAAGAGCAAATAATGAAGAATAGCAAGAGCAATTTTTAAAAAGAACAACAAAGCTGGAGGACTTACACCACCTGATTTCAAGACATTCTGAAGCTACAGTAATCAATAATGTGGTATCAGTGAAAGGATAGACATATATATCAATGGAACTGAATAAAACTACAAATATATGGTCAATTGATATTGACAAAGGTGTCAAAAATATATTGATAATATTCTACTCCTTGGACTGCACAGAGGGTTCATTTTATTATTTTGTATGCTTATTTTACATCACTTCAAGGACTTAGGTACTCCTGACCCAAGCCATGGTGTTTTCGGTTGCCTCATATGCATTTTAAAGCTGTACAATGAATAAGGAAGACCAAAAAAGAATCGCTGTCTTTGAATTATGGTGTTAGAGGAGAATATTGAATATACCATGGACTCCAGATGAACGAACAAGTCTGTCTTGGAAGACGTACAGCCAGAATGCTCATTAGAAGCAAGGATGGTGAGACTTCATCTCACATACTTTGGACATGTTACCAGGAGGGACCAGTCCCTGGAGAAGGACATCAGGCTTGGTAAATTAGAAGGTCAGTGAAAAAGAGGAAGACCCTCAATGAGATAAACTGACACAGTGGCTCACGCATAACAACAGTTGTGAGGACTACACAGGACTGGGCAGCGTTTCATTCTGCAGTACATAGTGTCGCCATGAGTTGGAACCTACTCAATGACACCTAACAAAAACAACGATATGCTTTATATATATATTACTTTATAAAAATAAGGAGGCAAAAATGAACTTTGGAGTATATCTATTCTTATCCCATCTATTTTTTATGTGAGATTACTGGGGCTACAATTAAATTATGACTCCAGAAATGAACTGATCTTGATCATCTTTTACCTACATAAGAAATAGGACATTATTATCTCTTCAAAGCACATTTTGCACTTAAGCTTAATCTTTCCCTGCAGAATGAAGTAAATAATCTTTATTGAATGAATTTTAGACACCATACAACAGTGGTTATTTCTTGGGGCATGGAGTCTTCTCAGAGCTTCCAAAATCACTATAGATTACTTAGGTGGTGACCCACTATAAAATTGATCCTTCCTGGAACAAAGGGTGAGGGTGTGAATAATTAACAATATGTAGTGCAGATTCTTCTAGAACAATGAAGGACTATTCCTTACCTCCTACTATTGCTACGAAGACAGGAAATTTCAGCACTAAGGGATAGTTAAATGGTATTTACCCAAGTCAGGGAATTACCATTTATTGATCCCATTCTATGTGCCAGGCATTTTACAAACATTATCTCACTGAATCCTCACATTGATCTTACAGTTATTATCTCCATTTTATGAATGAAGAAATTGTGGCTCAAAGAGATTTACCCCATATCATGTAGTTATACTGAGGTCTTCTGAATCCAATTCAGAAAGAATAAATCTAGGGAACTTGTAAATAAATTTTCCCCATGTCCTGGCCCATCTATTCTCCTCTGTAATCAAATGCAGAAATAAGAATAATACCGATAGTCAAGATTTGAGCTCTAGTCTCTACTCTCCCAATAACTTGCTGTGACTTTAGGTAAACCATTCTTTCTCACTTTGCCTTCCTTCCTTATGTGTAGAAAGGAGATCATAATATCTGTCCCAGCTATAATGTAATGTAAATAAATGGAATCCAATGATATAAAAGATATGCAATTTGAAAAATTAAAAGCATTATAAAAATATAAAATTATTATTAATATTTAAAGCATCCTTATGCCATTTGCTATCACTGTCTTCCTAGTCTTGGTGAAATACAATGGCAGCTAATGGGCGTAGCTAAAAGATGGTTCCAAGACTTAATGTTGAAAAGACTGAGTGTTACATCACCTTATGTTGTTAAATCAAAGAAACAGCATAAATTACTAAATCTACCCTGATGTATGCAATTTTTGCAGTCAGTGCTACAATATATTTGTCAATTGTCCTGTCCCTCTCTTCAAGATCAAAGATTCTTGGCACATCAAACACTGAATTCAAAATAGTCAATTCAGGCACTAGGCTAGGCACTAGAAATTCAGCACTTACAATTTAATGGGGAAGACTGACAAAATTGCCGAGCATTTTCTCAATGTGCGTCAACACATGAGAATCATAAAAGAGGGTCCTCTACTTCACACTCTCCTTAGAGCTGAGCTAAGGGACTTAATGAAGGCAGAGGTAGCTGGTGCTGGTTTCATTTATTGTTTACGTATTCCTAGGGTGGTGCAGGTGCTGATACTCAGTAGGTGCTTAACAAATGCTTGTTGAGTAAACAAATAAGTGGATATCCAGAACACTCCCTGGAGGCATGGGTACAGCTGGGGATCAGGATTAGCCTTCTCTTGGCCCCCTGAAAACAGGCTCCTCACAGTCCCCTCAGGACAGGCTCCTCTCAGCCCCCTCAGGACAAGCTCCTCTTGGCCCTGTCATCTGTCCCCGCCAGCTCTGCCACTGAGCTCCTTTCAGGCCTGTTGTTTCTGGCTCTGCCACTGGTACCCTTCCAGGTCTCTTGCTGTCTTCAGTGTTAAAGCCTTTAACTCATGTTACAGCTCTTTTAGGAGGTTCCTCTTTCTCTCTGCTTCTTCTTTCTTCTCTGCTCTTTTTTCCTTCTGCTTCTTTCTGCTGCTTCTCTTCCTGCTTCTTTCTGTCTGAAAAATTTCTGTGGGGTTGGCTGCTTATATGCACAACTCCTTGTCAATTTCAAGGCATGGCCCCTCCCAGCAAGGGTCACAAACTGACCAATCCCCTCTCAGTAGGCCATAGGCACTTCATTTACATAGTAGACTACAGTCACCTCATTTACATAGTGTACTGTCTAATCCCTGCAAGGTGCATGTCAACCACTGGGCAGGCTGCAGCCCAGGACCAGACAAAAATTATCAAAACCAAGTTGTTTACAGATTATCCAGTGTTTCAGTTATCCGATGCTGCTATGACAGAAATACCACAAGTGGATGGCTTTAACAAACAGAAATTCATTTTCTCACAGTTTAGGAGGCTAGAAGTCCTACCTGAGGGCGCTGGCTCTAGGGGAAGTCTTTCTCTCTCTGTCAGCTCTTGGGGAAGGTCCTTTTCTCTTCAGCTTCTGTTTCCTGGTTCCTTGGAGATCTCCATGTGTGTTGGTATCAATCTTCCCCCATCTCTGCTCTACCCCTTTGTTTAATTTCTTTTATATCTCAGAAAGATTGACTCAAGATACCCCCTACACTAATCCTGCCTCATTAACATAATAAAGACAACCAATTCCCAAATGGGATTATAACCACAGGCATAGAGGTTAGGATTTACAACAAATATTTTGCGGGGGACATGATTCAATCCATAACACGCGGGAAATGTCAATCAACCTGGACAAAAGTAACAAACTATCTGGGGTAGAAAACTAGCACAAAGGTAACTCCTCAGGCTTAGGGGAAAAAAATCTCTCAAGTTGTTTTTCCAAAGAACAAAAGGCCACATAAAAGAACTCATTTCATCATAGTCGGCTCTCTCCAGACTATGACAGACTAGGAAGAAACGTCTGGCAATCTACTTCTGAAAATCAACCAATGAAGGCCCTATGGATCACAGTAGTCTGACATTGCAACTGACCATGGGGATGGCAAAGGACAAGTATTTTGTTCCATTGTGGATGGAGTCACCCTGAGTAGGGGCCAACTCGATGGTAGCTAACAACAACAACTCCATTCCCATGGTTACAGTCCTAATTCACAGCCAATCTTTTTTTTTTTTGCCTGGATTTTTCAATATTCCTCTTCATGCCCTCCCTGCCCTTGGCCTTTCTCCACTCTATTTCTCCTCCCCATTGCTACCAGAGCTACCTTTAGAATCATGTCATCCCTGGTTTAAAATCCTTCAACAGTTCCATGTTGCCATCTGAATAAAGTTCTGCTCAGGATAGAATTCAAGACTCACCACAGTCTGAGCCCAGATTAATTTCTGAGTCTTAACTCCAACACCTTCCACATCCTGTGACTCGATCACAGCACAGGTGGACTTCCATGTCTCCTGGTTTGCTTGTGCTGTTTTCTCCCTATGAGATACTCTTTCCCTGTGGCAACACGGCAGAATCTTAGCCATTCTTCAAATCTGCTACTTCCTCTTTGAAATTTGTTCTAACCCCAGCACACCTTTCCCCAGGCAGAAAGAATTTCCCCATCTTCTACACCCTTATAACATTTTGCATATAATCCTTAAAATAGCACATTAAACATTTCAGTACAGTTGTTTATGTGTCTGTCTACCCCGTCATAACATGAGATCAAGAACTGTGCCTTATCTTTGTCCCTAGAACCTAGCACAGAGCTCAGTAGGAGTTTAAAAAGAGTGATTGCATAGATAAACAAAATAAATAATAAAACTGCTAATCATTTTTGGCAATGTACAATAACGCACCTCCATTTGTGTCCATCAAATTTTCTGAACCAAAAGTCAAGATACATGGTCTAAAAATGGGATAGATAATTTGAAATTGAAAAAATGTCCTGGAAAATGTGCATCATGCTGCCCCAAACCTATATCCCACCACCATCTCATCAACATCTTGGAATAATATTTTCAATAGCCCCTTCCTTTACCTAAACCCACTGCCATATTTCAAGAAAGATTTATTAGTTGTCAACCAAAAATAAATAAATTACTTTTATATTGCTGCTTAAGTCTCTGCCTGGGTCAGAAAGCCATAAACGTAATGATAATCTGGGATATTAAAGCCAAGACTGACCTTGAATGACTCTATTTGCTTTACTCCCAGTTGATATTCCCAATCAAGTGTTCTGGGAAAACCTAATACTAGCAGGTGCCTAGCCTTGTGCTGGCAGCTACTGTACAGCAGGGACAATTGATTAGGCTCTACTGTGTACCAGGTACTGGCTTAAGTCCTTTAGATGCATTATCTCTTTTAATTCTCACAACAACCCTTTACAAACGATATTATGATGATGCCAATATTGTGGATGAGAAGACTAATGAATAAACAGATTAAGTAATTTATCCAAAGTCACACAGCCAGGAGGTAGCAAAGCCAAGATTCAAACCAAGGACAGAATCACCCCTCTTACCAACAAGCAGCTTACAGTCTATATTGGGAGCTAACACATTCACAGTTGAAATAATTGGGAAATCATGTTCATTGAAATGCCACAAACTATGACAATTCCCCAAGGCCAGATTGAGATTTGCTTTTCTGCACCCTGAGGTGCATACAGGAGGAATGGACCTGAGTATTACAACAAAATAAAAGTTTACAGGAGCTCCGAGTTACATGCAATCAATAAATTCAATGATTGAATGTGTAGGGTGAGCAGGCAAGACAGCTCCCTGGAAAATGCCTACAGTGCTAATAACTTTGTCACTTTACCAAGTGAAATCCCACTCTGCTCCGGCTTTCCCGCCACTTCATTCGCTGTCCTTGCAAGCTGCGGTCTCTAACCAAGGTTTGTATTTGGCACCAGATCTTTGCACATGCATGGGCAAGGATCTTGGCGCATGTGCATATCTGGAGAATGTGTCTTTATCTAGCCCCAGACCTGAGAATCGCTGGAGGGGAGGATATTCTCCGGCGCACAGCACCACCCCAGCCCCTTTGCAGAGGGAGAAGTCCCACAGCACGGACTTCCTATGAAGAGTGACTCAGCATGACTCAGCACCTGGATCTCCAAATTTGGGCACGGGAGGGCTCAGGGTGTAGGATTTCAGGCACCAATCCCTGCCTCCTGGGGACTCGAGGACATAAAAGGTCCCTGATTTCCTGGGGCAGGAGCGCGTGGTATTTCCACCACTAGGCCCCACGTTGCTCCTTGTATGTGCAGACAAAAAATTGCCACTTTCTGTTTCCCTTGCAATTGGCATCCGTCTTATTTCAATCGACTAATAAGACAAGACAAGAACCAGAGGAATTCGATTACACAAGTACTTTCACATATAATCATGTCACATCATCTTCGCAATATTAATTATCTTTATTTTACGAGAGAGGATGCTGAGGCATGGATTAAGTGGTATGCCCCATGTCATCCAGTGGTGCTCCAAAGTAGTCAGTTATATAGTCTCAAACTCAGATCTCTGCCTCCTGCTCTTGTGCTTTCTGCTTCACCTCACTAACTTTCCGGACTCGAGAAGCCCATCATCTATTATGGCTGCTCTTCCCATGAGTTTTCCTACCTGGTCCCCTTCTACTCCATGAGTCCTTCTGGAGTCCCTTCCATCAGTCCCAACTGATGATCTCCTTCACCAACTGCCATGGAATCTTCCAACAGCCACATTCCACCCATACAACCCTTCTACTTTTAGAGGACAAGATGTCCCTTGGTTTTGGGGACAGAGAATTAGACAAACTCAGGAAGTTTCAAGCTCCTAAAACTCTCATGATTAGCCTTTCTTTCCTCCAGCAACTTTGAGCCATAAACTAAGGAAAAGATGGTTGTTAGGGTGACTTTCCAAGCCATTTTCACGTTTTGAAATGTGAAGGGGGAGAAATATTGAAATGTCTGAAACTGTGCTTCTTGAGTACCTTGTTATCTTTTCCCTTTCCCTAAGGTCTCCTATGAAAGATAGTCTAATCTTCTTTCAGTCAATAAATATTTACTGCGTACCTATTAGGTGCCAGGGGCTGTTCTGGACTGAATTACTGGGCTGAGGGCTGTGGGGACCACGGTCTTGGGGAACATCTAGCTCCATTGGCATAACATAGTTTATAAAGAAAATGTTCTACATTCTACTTTGGTGAGTAGCATCTAGGATTTTAAATGCTTGTGAGCAGACATCTAAGATACTCTGGAGCATGGGACAATGAAGAAAACCAAAGACAAAAGGGAAAGATTAGTCCAAATGACTAGTGGACCACAAGTACTACAGCCTCCACCAGACTAAGTCCAGCACAACTAGATGGTGCCCGGCTACCACCTCTGACTGCTCTGACAGGGATCACAATAGAGGGTCTCTGACAGAGCTGGAGAAAAATGTAGAACAAAATTCTAACTCACAAAAACAAAACAAAACAAAAAAAACAGACTTACTGGTCTGACAGAGATTGGAGAAACGCTGAGAGTATGGCCCCCAGACACCCTTTTAGCTCAGTAATGAAGTCACTCCTGAGGTTCACCCTTCAGCCAAAGATTAGACAGGATCATAAAACAAAACAAGACTAAATGGGCACACCAGCCCAGGGGCAAGGACTAGAAGACAGGAGGGGACAGGAAAGCTGGTAATAGGGAACCCAAAGTCGAGAAGGGGAGAGTGTTGACATGTCAGGGGGTTGACAACCAATGTCACAAAACAATATGTATACTAATTGTTTAATGAGAAGCTAGTTTGTTCTGTAAACTTTCATCTAAAGCACAATTAAAAAAAAAAAAAGTAAATCAAAGCTGATTCCTCGGAGGTGAAGGTCAAACGTACCTCCGCTCTCTCATCTTTTTACCAATTCTGACACCAGCTGTCCTCCACACAGCACTCTCTACTTCTCTGCTGGGTTTGATAATTCATTGATGTAGTCACACAGAACTCACAGACTACTTATGGTTATGTGGTTTATTAGGGAAGTAACAGGCTGCAACTCAGGATCAGGATCAACATGGAAGTAATAGGAACAACTCAGGAGACAGGACACAGTTCATCAGTCAGGACAGCTTCTAACCAAGATTGCTCTCAGGTCCTTCTCAGCTGTGCCTGCAGGCTGGACCCTACTCAGTCCTCTGTCGCCAGCCCCACCTGGGGCCTGTCCTCTGCCATGGTCCCACTTGGTGGCAAGTACTACAGCTCTTTTGGTTCCTCTGTTAAGTGCCCAAAGGCACCCCACTCCACCAGCAAGCCTCCTGCCCAAAGGCACTCAGTCACCTCTCTTGTTCCATGGGCTGGTGAGCCCACTGCAGCCACCTTGCTCTGTGGGCCTGTAAGTCCACCAGAGCTGCCTTATGTCAGTCTCCTGGTTCTCTCCACTCTTGCAGTCTTGCGCCGTCTCGTGCTGTCTCCAGTGTTACAGCTCTCTCTGTCTCCTGAGTGTAGGTGGTTCTAAGCACAGGGACCCTGGGTCCAAAAAGATGCACTCTGTTCCCAGTTGTTCTTGATGGCAGTGAGGTCCTCTCAACCTCTGTGGGATTAACCCTTTTATAAGCCTACTCTTCTACCAAGACTACAAACTAACCAATCCCCTTGGTAGGCCACAGGCACCTAAATTTGCATAGTGAAGTAGTTAGAGTGTCCAATTCCTGCAAGGGTTTTACATACCTTATTTGCATAGTAAACTGTCCAATCTGTTTGCTAGAGTATGGCCTAGCAAATCATCTTGGCAGAACTAAAAACCCAGGGCCAGAAAGGCCTATCTATAAAGAGAAACCCGTGGCACTATAAACACCCTATTGAGCACAGTTCTACTGTGACACACACGCGGTCTCTATGAGTAGGAATCAACTTGGTGGCAACTGGTTTTGGTTCAGTATGATGAGTCCTGAAGTGTGAATGAGGAATCTGGGATTGAGGAAGGAAAAGTAAACAATAGCCAGGTCCCGAGGGCCTTGTATATCATACAACAGAATCTGAGCTTTATTTTGAGTATAATAGGGAAATATTGAGGGATTCAAGAACAGGAGCCACATGATCAGCTTGGAATTGTGGAAAAGGCCACTCTGGCTGTTGTGTGGAGGATGAATTGAAGAGGGTAAGAACAGAAGGAAGACCATTTAGGACTGGTTGTAATAATGAGGCAATACAGCAAGGCAGTGGCAGTGGAGAAGAAGAGAAAAGGGGGCTAATGTGAGACATAAGAAGGAGGTCAGGTTGGCTGGACTTGTGATTGACCAAGTGTGAAGAATAGGAGAGAGAGAGGACTTACAGACCATTTCCTAATTCTGTAGATGCTGAGGAGCAAAAGACTACTGCCCTCCAAAGCTGAGTGGCCAGGAAACCAACTGATCTCCTAAGGGAACAAGGGGTGTGAGGACTGACCTGAGTAGCCAAACTCCCCTCTCTCTAAAAATTATAAGGAATATGCCACCAAGGCTCTAAGTATTACTTGTAATACTTAGTGAGATGAAAAGTCTTCTGGAATCACACTTGGGGCATGTTGTTTTGTCTTTAATTAATGTGAGTTTTGGAAACCAGTATATTCCATGCTGCCAGGCACACAGTTCCAGCATTTTCATTTCCTTTGATCAAAGGATGGCTGAGTGACAAGATTATATCAAAACTAGTCTCAGGGAAGGAGAAATGTATTTGAGGGTGCTCCCCTCCCATACAGTGGCAAACAAGGACGAAATATGAAATATAGCAGAGAGGCACACTCTATCTCAGCAATCCGGGGGCATATCCAGGGTTTGTGGAGCCTAAAACTTATGCAGTTTTTGTTGTTGTTTTCGTCTTTGGGGGGTGGGGGAGAGGGAGAGCATTTCTTTAAGGAAAAGAAGACTAAATTATGAATTCAGAATTGCTAGGTCCTTGTGCAAATGAGGGGCTCTGAAGTTTAAGTTTAATTAACTTCATGATATATCTGCCTCTGTATCCACAGTTTTATTCATCCATCAAACATTTATGAATATTCACTGGGTTATAAGCACCAAGCAGGGTGCTGGAAATATAAACATGAACTAGATGAACAGTGGGCCCTGCCCTCAAGAAATCCACCATTTAATGGAGGAGATAGATAGACAGGTCATTATAGAACTACATTATGAATGCAAGGATCAGAGCTGTATTCACA
The DNA here is from genome assembly GCF_000243295.1 of Trichechus manatus latirostris. Taxonomy (NCBI): domain Eukaryota; kingdom Metazoa; phylum Chordata; class Mammalia; order Sirenia; family Trichechidae; genus Trichechus; species Trichechus manatus. The sequence goes on along the minus strand of NW_004444009.1, from coordinate 12,792,363 downwards.
GTGCATTATGGATGCATAGAGGAAGGGCACCTAACTCACCCCAGGGGAAGGGTGGTTTCAGTGTCATCCTGGGGAATGTGACACTCGAATATCTTAAAGACTATATGAAAAGAAACTTTTGGGTAATATTTTGTGTCCCACGAAGCTAGCAACTTTACCAGCTAAAAGTAGAAAGGCCTTGAATGACAAACCCAGTTCCTACTAAAAGTCTCATCACTGCCAAGACCACTGACTTACTAATGGCTTGAGATACTCCCCAGGGTAAAATGACAGCCTCTAGAGCAATATGGAGCCCTGGTGACACAGTGGTTAACAGCTTGGCTGCTAACCAAAAGGTCAGCAGTTCGAGTCCAACAGCTGCTCCTTGGAAACCCTACAGGGTCTGTCCTATAGGGTCGCTATGTCCTATAGGGTTGCTATGAGTCAGAATTGACTCGAAGGCAATGGGTTTGGTTTTGGGTTTCAAGAGCAATGTGGTCAGTTTCTCACTATGCCTGGCCTCTGGGCAGAGAAGCCAGGAGCAGTGGGACATCACTCTACCTCCCCTTTCCATAATTCTGGGGCAAATACAAGAGCTATGTTTGGTGTTCTCTCACCCGCTCAGGGCCTGCTCCTCCTCCTGACCCCATATTTCTTTAGCCCACTCTTTCTTAGAATCACCTCCCAAGGGTCATGCTCTCAGCTAGCAAATGATTTTCTGCTCATGGATTAAGGAAGGTGCCTAATATTGTTAAAAGCTTACTGGTGATACTTAGAAATACCCCGGCTCAGCCATTGTCTTAGTTTCCTAGCGCTGCTATAACACAAATAGGCGGCTTTAAAGAACAGAAATTTATTTTTTCACAGTTCAGGAAGCTAAAAGTTCGAATTCAGGGCACTGGCTCTAGGAGAATGTTCTATCTGTGGGCTCTGGAGTAGGATCCTTGTGTCAGCTTCTGTAGTCCTGCTTTCCTCTGTTCCTTAATGATCTACACGTGGCATCAATCTTTCTCCACTTGTGCTTGCTCCTGTGTCTAATCTGCTCTTTTTATAACTCAGAAGTGATCAGGTTTAGGACACACCCTACACTGAAATGGCCTCACTAACGTAACAAGGAAAACCCTATTCCCAAACGAGATTACTTCCACAGGTATAGAGGTTAGGATTCCAACACATATTTTGGGGAGACACAATTCAATCCATAACAGCCACTGCCATGGGTACAAGATGGCAGGTAAATCAAGTCCTGCCTCTGGGCCCTAGTTTCTGACCTGTGAAATGAGGAGAACGGGCTAAATTAGCCGTAAACTCCCTTTTACCTCAGTGATTCTAGGATTCAAGGCTATTATCTTGCTGGGGCTCGCTTAACAGGGGCTTCTGAGACCTGAAATGTCTCCAAGACCCACATGAAAGAATCATTCTCAAAGACATGAGGTGGGTATCTGTGGCCAGGAGGCCTTCCCAGCACTCTTCACATCACCCTTGGGTGCACTCGTGGCTGCACCACATGTTCAGAAGTCTCCTCAGAGTCCTTAACTTTTTAGCACTTTTGAAGGAACAAATGTGTTTGTGGGAGATGGGAATTCAGGGTTCTCGCTGGAAGCTCCTGATGAACAAGAAAATATTTTTAAAAAAAAACTTTTCCCAGTTGGAGCAGGAGCTTCTGTGGTGTTCCTTCCACTTTGACAGGAGCAAATTATAAACAAAGTATGAAATGTCAGGAAGGAAACTGCTGAGTATCTGTCCTGAGTGTGTGGACTGGGAAAGCTTCTTCATTTCCCAGAGAATATGCAAACTTGTGCCCATCTAGCCTTCATCTTGGCATGTGGACTCATGTGCTCCAGGAGTAAACAGCAGCTAGCACCAGCTCTCCCTGCTGTGCCAGCCTTGTGGTTGGTTGGTCAGTGTGGCAAACCCTCCTGGAAACAGACTCCGAAGCCAAGCCGCCAGCTGAGGCCACTTGGAGGTAGGAGCTATCTCTTGCCTCTTGCTCTTGTCTTACAGCCCCTACCCTACTGCCTGTGCTTCTTAGAATCATAAAACCAAAGCCGGTTGCCATCAAGTTGACCCCAATTCGTGGCATTCCCATGTGTGTCACAGTAGAACTGTGCTCCATCAGGTTTTCAATGACTGGTTTTTCAGAAATAGATTGCTAGGCTTTTCTTCAGAGGCACCTCAGGGTGGACTGCAACCTCCAACCTTTTGGTTAACAGCCAAGCACGTTAACCATTGCACCATAGAGGGACTCTCCTTAGAATCACAGAGTGAAACTATTTAAAAGTTCAAAGGGATTTCAAGGTCAAAGCAATAACCAGTGAGGTGTAGTGATTCACCTGTCGGACATTTATTAAAATGACTGAAATGTACATCATTCTTTCATGTGCATCTGAACCCCCCAATTTGATTGTGAACACTTTGAATGCCCATCTAGTACTTTTGTACCCTTTCCTTGGTGCTTAGAATGTTCATTACATACTATTCCAACTCATGGTGACCCCATGTGTTACAGGACTGCTCCATATGGTTTTCTTGGCTGTAATGGTTGTTGTTGGGTGCCGTGGAATGGATTCTGAATCACAGAGACCCTATGTGACAGAGTGGAAATTCCTCATAGGGTTTCCTAGGATGTACTCTTTATAAAAGTAGATTGCCAGGCCTTTCTCCCACAGAGCCTCTGGATGGTTTGAACCGCCAACCTTTTGATTAGCAGCCTAGTGCTTAACTGTTGTGCTCCTTTTCAGCTGTAGTAGCTTTTTTTTTTAATTATTGTACTTTAGATGAAGGTTTACAGAACAAACTAGCTTCTCACTGAACAATTAGTACACATATTGTTTTATGACATTGGTTACCAACCCCATGATGTGTCAACAGTCTCCCTTCTCAATCTTGGGTTCCCAATCACCAGCTTTCCTGTCCCTTCCTGCCTTCTAGTCCTTGCCCCTGGGCTGGTGGTGCCCCTTAAGTCTCATTTTGTTTTATGGGCCTGTCTGAACTTTGGCTGAAGGGTGAACCTCAAGAATGACTTAATTACTGAGCTAAAAGGGTGTCCGGGGGCCATACTCTCAGGGTTTCTCCAGTCTCTGTCAGGCCAGTAAGTCTGGTCTTTTTTTGTGAGCTAGAATTTTGTTCTACATTTTTCTCCAGCTCTGTCAGAGAGCCTCTATTGTGATCCCTGTCAGAGCAGTCAGAGGTGGTAGCCAGGCACCATCTAGTTGGGCTGGCCTCAATCTGGTGGAGGCTATGGTAGCTGGGATCCATTAGTCCTTTTGGCTAATCTTTCCCTTGTGTCTTTGGTTTTCTTCATTTTCTCCTGCTTCTGACAGGGTGAGACCAGTGAAGTATTGGCATGGATTGAATTATGTCCCCCCCAAAAAAATGTGTGTATCAGTTTGGCTGGGCCACGATTCCTGGTATTGTGTGATTTTCTTGTATGTTGTAAGTCCTGTCCCTATAACGTTAATGAGGGAGGATGGGTGGCAGTTGTGTTAGTAAGGCAGCACTCAATCTACAAGATTGGATTGTGTCTGTGTTGTGAGATTGTTAACCATTGTCATAGGGCAACATTTGTAGTAACTGTTAAATGGGAGACTATTTTGTCCTGTAAGCCTTCATCTTAAGTGAGA
>NW_004444009.1:12768934-12788612 GCF_000243295.1 Trichechus manatus latirostris | reverse complement strand
GGAGCAGAGCATATCCTTTGGACCTGGGGTCCCTGTGTGGAGAAGCTTCTAGTCTGGGGGAACATTGATGAGAAGGTTGACAGAGACAGAAAGACTTCCCCTGGAGCTGAAGCCCTGAATTTGGACTTTTGGCCTACTTTACCATGAAGAAATAAATTTCTCTTTGTTAAAGCCATCCACTTGTAGTATTTCTGTTGTAGTAGCACTAGATGACTAAGACAAGTATCTTAGATGGCCACTCACTGTAGTAGCTTCTTAATAAAATATGTTTCGGTTAACGCCTTGACTAACTCAGAACACACTTCATGCATGATGAGGGACTAAAGATAGCCAAGGAATCTCCCTTCCCTGAGATCAGAAAGATTTCAGGAGACCCTTGTTTTTGTGACAGACTATTCTGCCAGGAGAATGTATGGCCCCAATTCCATATGTAACCTTGAATTTAGTGAGAGAATAGATAAAAGGGCATAATTTTGTCTATTTTTATATTAAAAAAAATGAAATTTCTTATTTAGGAGTTCTCATAGATTTAGCTAATTCTGATGATCCTTGACTGTTCCTAATTCCCTAACCTTTTTGGTGAAATTTTGAGAGCTAACAGAATGGCAGGAAGTACACCTCTGCAGTTAAGAAACCTGCTACTTCCATATTCAGAAGCTTGCCAGAAGCTGCATCTCAGTAAGTTGCAAAGAGACAGTGGGCAGTAAAAAGAAGCATCAGCACCAGGGAAGTATCAGAGCCCGTCAGCAGAGTTACGCTACGGTAATCAATTATGCAATAGGATTTGGCTGCCTCTCAGAAGCTGCTTTCACCACATCCCAAGGGCTCTTGCATTAAAGAGCACGTAGCTGTCTGTTCTCCCCAAGAACGCAGAGTCTTAGAGAAGACTACCTGGACCACTTCACTGCTTCTCACTCTTTGGATTCTCACATGCTATATATTGAAACCAAGATTATCTAAGAAAGGATGGTTGGATATTTGGAACTCAGGAATACCAGACTCTTGAGGCTGAGGAATCTCAAGAGATAATGATGTTCATTCCTAGTGTTCATGCTTATGTTGAGAATAGACAATACTTGAGATGTTTCATTTATTCCCCGATTCAGTTTCTATCTTTGTAGGCAAAAGGCTGAACCAGATGACTTCTACATAGAGCAGTAAAGAGAGACCTGAGTGAACCTGATGAAATTTCACCACCCCATCAATCCATCCTGATTCTGAAATTGGGCTCTATTTACGTGATATCTGCTCCCTCCTGGTTTTCTATCCTACCAAGGCTCAAGTCAGGAACTGTCCCAGTTTGCCTAGAACTGAAGGGATTCCTAGGTCACAGACCTTGCAATTCTAATACCAGGTACATCCCAGGCAGACTGAAATGAGTTGGTCACCCTAAGAAATGGCTGGGACTGACCTGAAACAAATATAGTCCTAGATAGGTTTTGTGAGGCCATATTCAGAGCCTTGTTTTGTTTGGAAGGTGAATGATTCTGCTATACTCATCTCTTGAATTTGGCAATAAATTACAGTGTGTGGCTACATAAAAGTAAATCTCTATAGTAATATAAGAGGGTGAGCATGAAGGTGCTAGAATAAAAAATAATCCACATAAAAGTAAATCTCTATAGTAATATAAGAGGGTGAACACAAAGGCACTAGAATAAAAAATAATCCACAAATATGTAAGATTTGTGAGAGCAGGGACCATGATTTTTGTATTCCCAACACAAACTATAATGCATGGCATATTGTAGGTATCCAACAGATATTTGTTGAATAAATGAGTAAACAAATTCTAGCTCTGGCTCTATAATTACTAGCTGTGTGACATTAATCAAGTTATTGAACTTCTCTAAGATTCTGTTTCTTCATCTGTAAAATGGGGATGATAATAATTACCCATTCTATAATGATTAAAGGAGACCTGGTGGCGCAGTGGTTAAGGGCTTAGCCGCTAATCTAAAGGTCAGCAGTTCAAATCCACCAGCCACTTCGTGGAAACCCTATGGGGCAGTTCTACTCTGTCCTATAGGGTCTCTATGAGTTGCAATCCACTCGACAGCAACAGGTTTGGTTTTATAGTGATTAAAAGAAATAATGCATGTAAACCACCTAGGGCATGAGTGCTCAGTAAACACTTTTGTTTTGGGGGGCAGATGAGTCAATACTCATAGAGATCCCATGTGACAGACTAGATGGGACGGATTATCCAATAGGCAAGATAAGCACAGCACTTACCTTGCTTACCAGATGGTCTGCAGCGAACAATTCCACATTTTTCACCACATCAAAGATTCTGCTTCTAGGTATGGCTGGCATCTGTCTCTCTCCCAACCCCACGGCACCTTCCAACAGAATCAAAGCCTCTTTTCAAATTTACAATCCCTGACAGGGACAGATTACTCAGTAAGTAAGGTAAGCACAGGCTTACTTGTGCTTACTTACTAACTTGTAGTGACCAATTTCACATGAGATGTGGTGAAACCCATGTGAAATTGGTCACTACAGATTACTAAATAAGCACAAGTAAGCCCATGCTTACCTTGCTTATTGGGTAATCTGCCCCTGAGAGTACAACTGCCTGGTAGGCTTTTCTAGGCTGTAATCTTTACAGGAGCAGATTGCCGCATCTTTCTCCAGCGGAGCTGCTGGGTGAGTTTGAACCACAACCTTTAGGTTATCAGCTGTGTGCTTAACTCTTGTGCTACCAGGACCCCTTCAGTAAATACTACTTGTTCTTATTACTATTACTACTAATAAAAATATCTGAGCAGAGCACTCAAAAAATATATAGTATATACAAAAATGTATAAAAGGGATTGGTAGAATTATTGTCTGTACTCGAGGACCTTAGGGGTCAGAAGAAACTGATGCTGCCCTGAAGACTATCCACAACTTTGGAATCACAAAAGAGTTAATATAACAGTAAATAACATACTAGCACAGAGCTTCTCAAACATTAAGGTACATATAAATCACCTGGGATCTTGTTAAAATGCAGATTCTGATTCAGAAGGTCTCGGTGGGGCCTGAGGTTCTGTGTTTCTAGAAAGTTCCCTGTTGATTTCATGCTGTTGGTCAGCAGACCACACCATTAGTAGTAAAACTCCAGGAAATACTGAAGAAATAAGATGCTTATTCTTGACACTAGATTTGTGATATCTGCTCCCTCCTGGTCCTCTATCCTACCAAGGAGAAAAGATTGAAGTTGTCAAGGATTTCATTTTACTTGAATCCACAATCAATGCCCATGGAAGCAGCAGTCAAGAAATCAAATGACGTGTTGCATTGGGCAGATCTGCTGCAAAAGACCTCTTTAAAGCATTAAAAAAGCAAAGATGTGACATTGAGGACTTACGGTACGCCTGACCCAAGCCATGGTCTTTTCAATCGCCTCATATGCACGCGAAAACTGGACAATGAATAAGGAAAAACAAAGAAGAACGGATGCATTTAAGTCATAGTGTTGGTGAAGAATATTGCATACACCAGGGACTGCCAGAAGAACGAACAAATCTGTCTTGGAAGAAGCACAGCCAGAATGCTCTAATTAGATACAGGAAACACAAAACAAAGCACCCCCCCAAAAAAAACACCCAATGGCATTAAGTTGACTCCGACTCATAGCAACCCAATAGGACAGAGAACTGCACCACAGGGTTTCCAAGGAGCGGCTTGTGGATTCAAACTGCTGACTTTTTGCTTAGCAGCCGAGCTCTTAACCACTCACCACCAGGGCTCCAAAGCACATCCAGTGGCTAGAAAATACTCACTAAAATGCATCCTGTATTCATAATGTATTTATCAGGGATCGCCATACTAGCCAAGTGTGTGTATTATTTGGGGCCATAGAGATAAGGTGCTTGGGCAGGTAGGTTATTTGGAGAAGAATTCCTGGAGGAAGGAAAACACTTGATTCAGCAAGGTGGACGGGGTGGAACAGAGAGAACATTCTCTGTAGGAGAACCTGCCTGGGCAAAAACCCGTTGCTGTGGAGTCAATTCCGACTCATAGTGACCCTTTAGGACAGAGTAGAACTCCCCTATAGGGTTTCCAAGGCTGTAAATCTTTACAGAAGCAGACTGCCACATCTTTCTCCTATGGAGCTGCTGGTGGGTTCGAACCGCTAACCTTTCAGTTAGCAGTCAGTTAATAACTGCACCACCAGGGCTCCTGTCTGGGCTAAAGCAACTTTAAATAGTCCAAGCAAGGTTGTATTCAGTTCCTTATTTCCCTATCCAAATAAAGACAGGAGTGGCATTTTGCCACTCCTTTGAAGAGGGGAGGAATGCGTGTGTGTTTATGGCAATGTTTGCTCTCAGCTAGCTAATGTTTGGTTTCCTTATCTTTGGAGAGGATATTGGATGTTGGGGCCAGCTCTGAGGCTACCTGATCTCCAAACCCATTGCCGTTGAGTTGAGTCCTACTCATAGCGACCCTATAGGACAGAGTAGAACTGCTGCAGAGGGTTTCCAAGGAGCAAATGGTGGATTGGAATGGCTGACCTTTTGGTTAGCAGCCAAGCTCTTAACCACTGCACCACCAGGGCTCCAATAAGACTTTAAAGTCATTAGTGAAGCTACCAGGAGGTAGGCCTCCGTACGAGCATGCAGCCAGAGTGTTGTGAAGATGGCCTACAGAGGAGGAATGGACTCAGCCTTGGGTTACCAGTAACCTATGACCGACATCACTAGCCAAACCAAACCTGTTGCCGCTGAGTCGATTCTGACTCATAGCGACCCTATAGGACAGAGTAGAACAGCCCCATTGAGTTTCCAAGGAGTGGCTGGTGAATTGGAACTGCCAACATTTTGGTTAGCAGCTGAGCTCTTAACCTCTGTGCCACCAGTGCTCCAACATCTTCACTAGAACCCCAAAATATGCATGACCAGGAGCTACTGCTCTCACTGTGCTCCAAGAAGTGGTCCCTTCTGGGTAACTGACCACACACAGGTCAGATTTTCCTTGTCCCCTGAGACCCGAAGTTTCCCTAGGGCAGTCAGATTTGGATCCAGCAATGTGGAGAAGCTTGTATTTTTGGTGTGTTTCTAAAGATAGAGGTGGGAGGATGGGTTGAGAGGGAGTAAGAGAAATCTCAGCCCCTGGAAACTTGGATTAATCAGTTGGCATCTTGGGTATTCTTTCTGCAAGAACCCAGGTTTCTTGTCAGGTAAGTGGTCAAGATGACCCCTGACGGTGATTTCTCCCTGACTAGATTTTTAACAACTTCACTCAAACTATAGAGCAAATAGATTATCGTGTCTGGGATAGCAGCTTGGACTTTGGATGTTGACCAGTCCCTTTTCCTTGAGCAAGTCACTTAACTTCTCTGAAGTCTCAATTTCCCACATTTACAAAATACCAGTATTTATTTCAAAGTAAATCATGGATTAAATGGGAGAGAAAGCATATAAAGTGCTTGTTGTTGTTAGGTGCTGTTGAGTTGGTTCCAATCCACAGCAAACCTATGTACAACAGAACAAAACACTACCCAGTCCTGCGCCATCCTCACAATAGTTGTTATGCTTGAACCCATTGTTGCACCCACTGTGTCAATCATCTCATTAAGGGTGTTCCTTTTTCGCTGACCTTCTACTTTACCAAGCATGATGTCCTTCTCCAGGGACTAGTCCCTCCTGATAACTTGTCCGAAGTACATGAAATGAAGCCTCGCCATCTTTGCTTCTAAGGAGCATTCTGGTTGTACTTCTTCCAAGATGGATTTGTTCATTCTTTTGGCAGTCCATGATATATTCAGTATTCTTCACTAACACCATAATGCAAAGGCATCAATTCTTCTTCGGTCTTCCTTATTCATAGTTCAGCTTCCATATGCATATCAGTCAATTGAAAATATCATGGCTTGGGTCAGGTGCACCTTAGTCCTCAAAAGTGACATCTTTGCTTTTTAATGCTTTAAAGAGGTCTTTTGCAGCAGATTTGCCCAGCGCAATACAGTGTTTGATTTCTTGACTGCTGCTTCCATGGGCATTGATTGTATTAAAGTGCCTAGCTTTTATTATTTCATCTTTGTTTATCCCACCCATGACTTACTTACTTTCATTTCCATGATGCCATTGCAAGCCCTTTAAAGGCAGTGGTAGGTTTGAGCTCACTTCCCTTTCCATCCAGAAGTCCACTAGAGTGTTTCCCGTTAGACAGTGTTTAATTGAGCATCTCCTATATGGCCCTATATCAAGACACAGTCCTTGTCCTTGAAGAGTTCAGTCTATTCAAAGGAGACAGATAAGTTAACGAATAAGTATAATAAAGTGTTCTAGGTGCTCTGACAAAAGTCTGGAAATGAACAAGGGGTGACAAAGCAGAACATTTTACTTTTATTTTTAAGACTGAGATAAGAAAAAGGTTCATAGAGGATATGCTTAAACTGAGTTTTGAGAAATGAAAACTGGCCAGGTGTCCCAGAAGTGTGCATCTAATCTGGACGAGTGTATGGGCAAGGGATGGAAGGCAAGAGGTGGAGGTGGTGTGTTTTCAAGCAGAGGGAGAATCCTATGCAAAACTGGCCACAACATGGCTTATTCAAAGATCTGGAAGCAGCTTGAAAGTGCAGGAGTGTGGAATGTGGAGGTAGGAGGTGTAGCATGAGATAAAGTTGCATAACTAGGTCAAGGCCAAATGACAGAGAATTTTGTAAACCATGCTTTGGACTTGGCCATGAGGGCAACGAACAGCCATTTAAAGGGGAGTGGCATAGTCAGGTATGTGTGTAACAATGTTTTGACAAAACTTTTTTTCTAATTACAAAAAGAATTTCTTCTCAATGGAAAAAGTTAAGAGAACACAAGAAAAAAAAAAAAAGCCCACAATCTCTCTACCCAGACATAACAGCTCTTAATGTTCTGGAGTGTGTCTTAAACGGAAGAAAATGACGGAGCTAACATGTACTGAATAGCTACTATGTGCCAGTTACTTCATGGAGATTATCTTATTGAATTTAACACTCTACCACTGTGTGGTGCTTGGGTCTATGAGACGGGATGCAGGAAGCCAGGAGAAGAAGTAGTTTTGGGAAAAGGGGATAAGGGAAATCTGTTCTCTTCGAGATATTTGTGAGACACACAAGTGGACATACAGGTGTGGTGCTCAGGAGAGATAGCTCGGCTAGAAGTAAAAATTTTTAGAGAAGACACTTAAGAATTTAAGCCATGAAAATAGGTGAGTGTGCCCAGGAAAAAGGAAGTGAGAAGAAAGAAAACCTAGAGCCCTGGGGAATGGCAGCATTTAAGAGGCAGAGCAAAGCAACACCAGCTATGGTTTGTGAAGGGGGATCAAAGAAGAACCATGAAAAAAGACATCCTGGAATTCATCAGGAGTGTCCAATGTCACAAAGGTCAATCAAGGTGAGCACTGGAAAGAGGACACAAGGTTTGGCCACGTGTTAGGAGGGCCTTTGCCAGAGCATTTCATGAAGTGGGTGGCAGGGGGGGAGCCTGACTGCAGCAGTGGAAGAATGGATGGGGAAGTGGTAATAAATGCAGGCTATACTTTTGGAGAGCTTGACGTGAAGGGGAAAAGAGGGTGCTTTGTTTGTTTGATTGATTTGTTTTGTTTTAGAAGACTGGAGAAAATATCATATTTTTAGGAGGGAAAGGAGCCAATAGAGGCTGAATATAGAGGCAAGAGAGGGAATAACTAAAGGAGCAAATTTCTAGAGCACCACTAGGGGAGGGGGAGTACTACTGGCACCTAGTGGGTAGAGGTCAGGGATGCTGCTAAGCATCCTGCAATGCAAGGGATAGTACCCACAATACAGAATTATCCAGCCCAAGTGTCCATAGTGTTGAGTTTAGAAACTCTGTTCTAGAGGACGAGAGAACAGATCAAGAATACAAGTGATGGGATTAGTGGCTGCTATCTGATGTCACTCAGAAAAAAGTGTGGAATAAAAAAATGAATTAAAAATTCCATAAATGGATTCCATCCTGTCTCTTTCCATCTGGAAGCCTTATAACTTAAGCATGGCATAAAGCATTTGAATATTATGTAGATACTACAGACTCAGAGATAAGAAACAGACTCATATTGTAAATTTTTTTAAAAAAATTTATTGTGCTTTAGGTGAAAGTTTATAACACAAGTTAGGTTCTTATTCAAAAATTTATACACAAATTGTTTTGTAATATTGGTAATATTGGTTGCAATCTCCACAATGAGTCCGCACTCTCCTCCTTTCCCATTACACCTCAGGTTCCCCGTGTCCATTCATCCAGTTTTCCTGTCCCTTCTTGCCTCCTCACCTTTGATTTTGGGCAGATGTTGCCCATTTGGTCTCGTATACTTGATTGAACTAAGAAGCACATTCCCTACATATGTTATTGTTTGTTTTATAAGCCTGTCTGATCTTTGGCTGAAAGGTGGACTTTGGGAGTGGCTTCAGTTCTGAGTTAGCTCATATTGTAAGTTTTGAATAAAATGTTACTGCGTAGATAATTCAAGGAAGGCATGGAAGATGAGAATGGAGGATGGAAATAGACATTTATTGAGTGTCTACTGTATGCTCAGCACTTAATATGGTTGTTTGACTTAGTATTCGCCACACCCCAGTGAGTTAGGTACTATCTCCATTAACTGAGGAGGAAACAGACCCACAGAGGTAAAGTTAGCTTGTCCAAGGTCTCCCACCTAGTAAGAAATGGAACCAAGATTTGAACCCAGTAATGTCTCATTCTAAAGTCCAAATTCTTTTTACTATATTATGCTGTCTTCGTGCTATAGCCAAATTAAGTGAATTTCAGCTTTGAAATATAAGCTGGAAATTGCCGAAGAGGGGAGTCGAGAGGAATTGGGCCATTCCAGTTGTTGTGGACCATATGTAAAGACCCTGTGGTATGAAACAGCCTATTTGATGAGGTTATATGACTTAACAAATGGTACAATGGCAGGAGGTGGGGGGGAGTGCAACCAAGCACAAAGTGTGTAGTGGTACAGTGGTCACCATGCAGCTAAGACTTTTCTAGAATTAAGCAGTTCTTAATTTTATCTTTCCTAATGCCATTCAACCAACTCCAACCTTCTGTTTCTCCTGTTTTTACATAGTTTTCCTTTTAGCTAACTGCTAAATTTTCCATATTCCAAGTACCAAAAAAACAAAAACCAAACCCATTGCCATTGAGTCAGTTCCAACTCACAGAGACCCTATAGGCACAGTAGAACTGCACCGTAAGGTTTCCAAGGCTGTAAATCTTTATGGAAGCAGACTGCCACATCTTTCTCCTGTGGAGCTGCTGGTGGGTTTGAACCGCCGACCTCCTGGTTAGCAGCTGAGTGCTTAACTACTACGCCACCAGGGCTCCTTATTCAAAGTACAGAGGTGTCTAAAATTTTGGTTTAGGGTTTAGTAAATCTTTTCCTTTCTACGACAATAAAAACGAGCTATATAACTTACAATTACCTTGACAGAGACATTCACTTTACAAGGCAAAATGAGTTATAGATTAATCTGGTAATATTTAAGTACCTGTTAAGCAGCAATGGGCACACAAATGCCCAGAACATAAAACCAAGACTGTCAGGGAGCAGCTCTACCTTGTTAAGAGTAATGCCAGATAAATGTCACCCTCTGCTCAGGCTTTTTAATGGTTTCTCAAAAAATAAAAATAAGAAGTACTCAGTTGTACTTCCCAAGGCATTTCCTGTTTACAGGGTGTATGTCCTAGTAGCTGTGTTAGAAAGAATGATCTAAGGACTTTCAGATCAAATTGCTGGTCCTTTGAAGGTATTCAGTGCCAAACTACAGGATTACTCCCACCCAGGTCAGAACCTGGTCTCCTGGCCCTGAACGTGGCTGTTCTGGGTTCTCACCTCCTACGACCATGCAGTCTTGTGATAACTGCAAGAGGATGAAGGTGACATGGAGGTCTGGAGGCCACTGCGCTTTTGTGGAATGTATCATTTAATTGGAAAGGCAGAAAAAGGAGACTTTCCCAAAGTATTTTGCAGAGATTCATATATTTCCTGTTAACAGGGCAAAGGCTGTCAGGCACAGATCACTGCTGCTACTCTAAACTGTTCCCACCCCCACCTCCATGTCTTTCCCTGCCATGGAAAAAGACAAAGGGCAAGATGCCTTCCAGGCTGCTGGACATATGCCCAATTTTTCTCTGGGCAAGGAGTCCAGCCCTGATAGTAATAGGGAAGTGAAATGTGCATAACTAACCCTTTCATGATCAGTGAGACATACAACACCCACCTACATTTTCCACCTCTCGGGTCCAGAGGGACATATGTGTCCCACATAATATTTTGTGGTCTGATGTAGTCATCCTTCATTTCCGCATAACACTGGTTTTCGCATGACGACCTGGTCTTTGGAATCTAACCACGTCGACAAGTGAGGAATGAGTGTATAGTCAATTTAAGCATAATTTATCACCATTAGACCTCTAATTCACTAATTATCATTTCAATACATTGAAAAAAAACTTGGCTGGTCTGAATGAGTTAAATCTCATTTAATACAAAAAAAGATTAATGCATAAAGATGTTCATCACAGCATTACTTACAATAGCAAAAACCTGAAAATATCCTAAATTCGCAATCACAGGAGAGTGGTTAAAAAAAAAAAGAGAGAGATATCTCCACAGTGAGATATTATGCAACTGTTAATAGCATATACTTAAGAAGAGTTTTAGTAACATAAGGAAATGCTTACATAATAATGTTGAGTAATCTAAGCAAGATACACAACTGTATATACAATTGATATTTTAACTGTGAAAAGCATACACAGAAAAAATATTGGAAGGATGTACAACAAAATGTACTATGGATGGATTTTATTTTCAGAAAAGGACAAATTTCCAACATAGGGCTGGAAACACTTAACAATAAAAGGAGCGTCTTCTTTTTCAGAGTGTTTTATACATACTTCTGTTGTTAGTTGCCGTCGAGTTGATTCTGACTCATGGTGACCCCATGTGTGCAGAGTAGAACTGCCCCATAGGGTTTTCAAGGCTGTTACGTTTTGGAAGTATATTGCCAAACCCGTCTTCTGAGGCATCTCTGAGTGGGTTTGAATCACCAACCTTTCGGCCCATAGTCAAGCTCTTAACTGTATGCACCACCCAGTGACTCCTTTACATCCTTCTAACTCCTCTAAAAAACTACTAGTTGCCATCGAGTCAATTCTAACTCATGGTGACCCTATGTGTATCAGAGTAATACTGTTGTAATCAGAGTTTTCAATGGCTGATTTTTTGGATGCAGACAGCCAGGTCTTTCTTCCAAGGTGCCTCTGGGTGGACTCAAACTGCCAACCTTTTGCTTAGCAGTCGAGCATGTTAACCATTTGCACCACTCAGGGACACCTCTAACCTCCCTTGAGTGATTCATTTATAAATATGGAATAATATACAACTGACTGGTGTAGCTGGTAACCAGGATGTCATTAGTTAGCAACAGTAGGAAAAATAGCAACTGCTATAACAAAACAAACAAATTTGAGTCTTATTCAGTTAAAATACCGAACCAAAAAGGATGAATTTCAACTGTTGCACATAAAATTCTCACCACAAGAGTCTGCAGGTTTCCACTGCAAAACTAGAAGATGAAGCATCTTTCATCTTGATTTTCATATCTTCTACTATATTTTCTTACTGATATTAGGCACTGTGGATGGGAAAGAGATTGCTTCTCTGATAGCATGGAGCAGAAGGTATGGAAAGGAAGAGAGAAATCTGTCTCTAAATATTCCTTGGTGATTTTATCAGTTGGACAGGATGGACACCACCGCTGTTCTTGGTTTAATCCTCCCCCTTCTAGCTTGGACACCTGCTTACACCTTAACTATCCACGGTCCAGGGTGGGCTGAACAGTAAGGCAACTTCGTTTTTTAGGGTATTGAATAAAATCACCTCAAATAATAAATTTCCATCTATATTTTAAAACAGCCTTATATGTCTTGAAATTTTTGTGGGAAAAATAAAAAGGGACACTCAGAAAGTGTGCTCTTTGAAATATCTAAACTATAAGAGCAGCAAGGTCTGTGATTAAGGGGATTAAGTAGACATAAATGATGGGTATAAATCAGAAGCAAATTGTCAGAGATTAGTAGTTACTAAGCTGTTTATCATCCTTCCAATATGGAAAAAAGCAATCACAGGGTTTTTAGTGGCGGTCTGGGCCATCATGCCGTGATGTAATTTTTATCTTTTCTTGCTCCTTTTGCCACAAGGCAAGACGATTTCCTCTGTAGTAAATAAATTTCCTCTGCCTCTAACATGCTGTGGGGTGTAATCCTTGGCCAGCGACCCACCTTTTGGGACTCAGTTCCTTACTTGTTAAAGAAGGGAATGATTCTAATAGTTCTAACATTCTGTGTTTCTTTAAAAGAAAATGTTTAAATGATTCTAGGACATGAATTATCATATTTCATCTATTCTAAGACATGTTTAACAGTAAAACACACCATTATTTTATGTACCACTAAGAAAGAGAAAAACTCCACCAACACAACTATGACACAATGCCTTAACTATAACCCTGTGACCCAGGCATCAGCCATACCAGCCTCTCGTGGCTTTGAAATATGCCTTCGATTGCATTGCTTGGCTTATCTTTGGCAATTCTTTTGTGCATATCTCAGTGAAAAAACAGAACACGATTTTCTTTATGTGTGGGTATCTTTCTTTCTCAGGTCCCATAAAACAATTGGTTCTTGCTTTTTGCAATAAAATATGGAATTTTAGTCATTTCTCCAGTGATGAATATTTGCTTCACTAATACCAGATTCATGTCCCACTGTTTCCATGTCTTACAGAAATACAAAAACTTTTCATTTCAATGCCAAATCATAGTGTAATCTTTTGTAATTTAAACAGCAACTAAAGTCTACATATGTTATTACCAACAGTGCACTTAGCTCAGCTGAAGTAATGACAACATGAACAGCTATGACAAAATCTGAGCTTGAGCAGACCACGACAACTACATCATGATTGCAGCCTGTGATACAGTCAGTGGAAGAAGTATCCCAATTGTTTTCAGATATGTTAAAAACACAGAGGAAAAAATGTGTGTCTTGGCACAGATGAATTGAGATACGTCTTGTTCATCTCCAGAGCCCTGGTGGCACAGTGGTTAAGAGCCTGGCTGCTAACCAAAAGGTCAGCAGTTCGAATCCACCAGCCACTCCTTGGAAACCCTACAGGGTAGTTCTACTCTGCCTTATAGGGTCGCTATGAGTTGGAATTGACTCGAAGGCAATGGGTTTGATGGATTTTGTTCATCTCCAGTGATGGGGGCCTGGCACATAGTACATGTTAAATAAATATTTTTAGGTTGTTGAAGGATTGAATGAAGGGATGGATAAACAAACCAACGGGAATGCTCAAAAAACACTTCACTGCTTTCTTTCACGTTTCTTATTTGATGACAAACTGCCCTGCAGTCTTGAATCACCAGGGCCGGCTGGAGTCATGAGTCTCCCAATCTTCACTCAGGACTTTGGCATCTGGCTCATACTCCCTCCTGCTCCCCTTTTTTGGCCCCTTCCACTATTCATGCCTCTATCAAACTGTGAAACTCCAATGTCCATGTGGAAGACTTATGCAACATGAGATCCTAGGCTTTCATTTCCTTGACTCTTCAACACACATGACTTTGCTCTCTTATCCTCTCCAGCCTTCTATCCCCAGCCCTCTTCCTCCTTGCATTTGTATTTCAACCATTCTATAATGTTTTATCCTTGCATATTGACTTCTTGGCTTCTGCACCCAGGCAGCTGCAAACCATCATGTAGGTTCATTTGCTCCAGCTTCAGGTGGCTCTCAAGCTGGTGCTAACCTATTCCTTCTGCCATTCTTCTCAGCAGCTTTTACCCCTTCCCTTTTTTCCTCAAACCTTCCACATGTTCACCTTCACTTTCAGCAAATCATCTTACTTTCTACTTTATGTGAAAATTAAGGCCATCAGGTTGGAACTCCCTCAACTCCCGCCTCCAGCATCTAAAAACTGAAAACTCTATCTAATTCTATCCTTTCCTCCTTCCCTCCTGCCTTGAGGTAAATTTTACTCCAGATAAAGGCTAATCCCTCCATCTGGGCTCTGCCTCCTCCTCAGGCAGCTCTTAACTCTATTAATCCCCTCTAGATCCTTTACTCCAAACTTCTCCTTTACTTGATCTTTTCCAACAGTATATAAATATCTCATCTCTACTCTCTTTAAAAATAACCTTCACCCTTCCACAAACCTACTCTTCTTTCCTAGCTGTAGCCCTTTCCCTCTGCTTCAAAGCAAAGTTTTTCAAGTCTATCTTTCATTGCTGCCTCCACATTCACCTTCCATTAACTTGACAGTCTACTGCAACTGACAAACATCCTCCACCACACCAAGAAAATGAGACTCTAAGGTCACCAGTGACCTCCGCATGGCCTATCCTTATCTCATTTGACCTCTCTATAGTGTTTCCAATCACCTTATATGCATGCGAAAGTTGGACAATGAATAAGGAAGACAGAAGAAGAACTGATGGCTTTGAATTGTGGTGATGGCGAAGAACATTGAATATACCATGGACTGCCAAAAGAACAAACAAATCTGTCTTGGAAGAAGTACAACCAGAATGCTCCTTAGAAGCAAGGATGGCAAGACTACGTCTCACATACTTTGGACATGTTATCAGGAGGGATCAGTCCCTGAAGGACTTCATGCTTGGTAAAGTAGAGGGTCAGGGAAAAAGAGGAAGACCCTCAACGAGATGATTGACCCAGTGGGTGCAACAATGGGCTGAAGCACAACGATTGTGAGGATGGCGCAGGACCAAGCAGTGTTTCATTCTGTTGTGCACAGGGTCGCTGTGAGTCACAACTGACTCGATGGCACCTAATAATAACAACATAGTATTTAATACTATTGAATACCTCCTCCTTGATATTTCTTTTCCTTTGGTTTTTGTGATACCATTCTTGCCTCCTTTTTTGTATCTTCCTCTTTTATTCTTTGATCAAACAGAAGAAAGCTCTGTCTTTAGCCTTTCACTCTCCCCAGTCTGCTTATGAACTTTTTTTGGTGGTCTTCAATCAAATCCACTACTTCAACGCCCACAAATGACCCTCATCCTCAAACGTTTACATTAACTCAAACTTCTCTCCACATTGATGATAACAGGTCTCAAATTAAACTCATCATCTTCCCCCATAAACCTGCTTCTCTTCCTGCCTCAGTGACCAGCATCACCATTCCACCCACAGTTGTCAAGCTGGAAATGTGGCCATCCTCTTGGACTCGTCCCTCCCTCACCTACACGCCTCATCAGTTACTCCGTTCTCCAGAGATTGTCTCCAGAGTTTGTCTCCTTCCATTCCTGGAACCCATCCCCACTGCTTCTACTTTAGCTGAGACCCTTGTTATCTGTTATTTGGATCATTATCATGGTCTGCAAATTACTTCTCCAATCCACCCTCCATACTGCTGCCAAAGTAATCTTTCTAAAATGCAAACCAGATTATGTTATTTTCCTGCTTAAAATATTTCAATGGTTCCCCAGTAACTTTCAGAATAAAGTTAAAATACTTTAACACACAAGGTCCTTCGTGATGTCTTTGCCTGCATCTTTGTCCTCTTATTTCACTTACTACCCTAGCACTTTCTTTATTCTGTCACACTAGACTGCATGCATCACGATGTTTCATGTCCCTGAGCTTCTTCCTGGGATGCCCTCCCACCCCCTCCTCTTTGGTCCAGCTAACTAACTGCTGAACATCCTTCTCAAACGTCTCTTCCTCTGGGAAGCCTTCCTTCACTCCCTTAGGTCTGAACAGGTACCTCTCCTCTGTTCTCCAAGAACATCACGTGCATACCTCTGTCATCTCTATTGTCATTGCTAGTACACATGTATACTTGATTATATGTTCCATGAAAGCAAGGATCATATTTTATTTGGCTAAGGATGTTATAAATATTAGTAGAATGAAATGAATAAGTGAATGAATGAATAACTGAGCTTTTGGGTCTAAGATTAAGGTCAAGTAACTAGAAAGTTGGCAGAGGAAAAAACTGTGAATACACTAAGAAGTGATAAATAACAGTGAAAGAAGTGTGAAAAAAAAGGACTTCACTATAATTAGATAACTACATTTCTTCACATCTTTCTCTAAATGGTATCATCCCCTTAAATAAGTGTGTGTTAATAGTTATTGTTAATGTTTTGGTGTCTTAATGATATTCTAATTTTTAAGTGAAAAAAAAAAGAAACTAATTTATTAGGAAAATAATCTGAACTCCTAATGAAATAAATTCAAGTTGGAGTCTAAGTACTTGAAACACAAATCCAGGCATCACAGCGCACTTTAAGCAGTTTAGGTTTTCTCACCAAACACCCTAGCTTGATATTTAAATTGCTCCAAGATCTCAGCACAACCTACTTTTCACCATTGTTTTATACTTAACCTATACTCCAGTCAAACTAAATTTCTAAACTCTCCTTGCAAACGTTCCACATTTCCCAATGCTTATTTCCACTAAAACCAAACCCATTGCCACTAAGACATGTGTTACAGAGTAGAACTGCTCCAGAGGGTTTTCTTGGCTGTGATCTTTACAGAAGCAGATTGCCAGGCCTTTCTTCTGTGGCACCACTGGATGGGTTCAAATCATCAACCTTAATTTCCTCCATGGAGAATCTCTGCTCCATTTCCACTTGTTTAAATATTAAGTGCTATTTCATGTGTGAACACTTCTCTGATTCTTTTAGATGAATTAATTCCTCCGCTTTCAGGACTCATTATTTTGTACGTCCTATCATATTCAGTTTTATTACCTTAAAACTACTATAAATTATTAAGTAAAAACTAGTATGAATTATCATGTTCAGTTTTATATTGAAGTTCTTTGTTTATCTAGCATTTTTTCAACTTCTTAAAGACAGTATATAGCTTTTTTAATCATATATGGCAGGTAAACAAAAGTACACAGCATAATATAATAGTTTATATTGATACGTGTAGTTTTAAATTATTCGTTTTAACTGGTATATGTTATTCCATTTATGGCTATTCCAAAATGTACTTATCCAGTCTTGGGCATCTTGAACTTTAACAGTTCTTGCTGTCACCTCTCTGTAGTGCCAGGCACTATTCTAGACACTGAGGATTACAACTGTGAACAGAAGGAAATCTCATGGAGCTCACATTCTTGTGGTGGGGATACAAACACATGCATGTAAGTTTCCACATTCTCACCAATACACAGACAGTTTTTCCTTAATTTTGGTATCAGATAGGTATAAAATGGTATCTGGTTGCTGTAATTTACATATCCCTGATTATTAATAAACATGACCATTTTTTTAAATTGTTTATTTACCAGTTTCGGTGTACCTTTTTTGTGAAGCATCTATTTATATCTTTTGTCCATTTTTCCCTTTTTTAAAAATTGTTATTGTACTTTAGATGAAGGTTTACAGAGCAAACTAGTTTCTCATTAAACAATTAATACACATATTGTTTTGTGACATTGGTTGCCAACCCCATGACACATCAACACTCTCCCCTTCTCAACCTTGGGTTCCCCATTACCAGATTTCCTGTCCCCTCCCGACTTCTTGTCCATGCCCCTGGGCTGGTATGCACATTTAGTCTTGTTTTGTTTCATGGGCCTGTCTAATCTTTGGCTCCCCCACATGTCTGTCAGTTTGTCGTACTGTGGGGGCTTGCGTGTTGCTGTGATGCTGGAAGCTATGCCATGAGTATTCAAACACCAGAACGGTCACACATGACAGACAGGGTTCAGCTGAGCTTCCAGACTAAGACAGACTAGGAAGAAGGACCTGGTGGTCTACTTCTGAAAAGAATTAGCCAGTGAAAACCTTAGGAATAGCAGCGGAACACTGTCTGATATTGTGCCAGAAGATGAGCCCCTCAGGTTGGAAGGCGCTCAAAAGATGACTGGGGAAGAGCTGCCTCCTCAAAGTAGAGTCAACCTTAATGACGTGGATGGAGTCAAGATTTTGGGACATTCATTTGCGATGTGACACAACTCAAAATGAGAAGAAACAGCTGCAAATATACATTAATAGCTGGAATGTGGAATGTATGAAGCATGAATCTAGGAAAATTGGAAATAGTCGAAAATGAAATGGAACACATAAACATCAATGTCCTAGGCATTAGTGAGCTGAAATGGACTGGTATTGGCCATTTTGAATCAAACAATCATATGATCTACTATGCCAGGAATAACAACTTGAAAAGGAATGGCATTGCATTCATCCTCAAAAGGAACATTTCAAGATCTGTCCTGAAGTACAGTGCTGTCAGTGATAGGATAATATCCATACGCCTATAAGGAAGACCAGTTAATACGACTGTTGTTCAAATTTACACACAAATCACTAAGGCCAAAGAGGAAGAAATTGAATATTTTTACCAACTTCGGCAGTCTGAAATTGACTGAACATGCAGTCAGGATGCACTGATAATTACTGGTGGTTGGAATGCGAAAGTTGGAAACAAAGAAGAAGGATTGGTAGTTGGAAAATATGGCCTTGGTGATAGAAATGATGCCAGAGATGGCATGATAGAATTTTGCAAGATCAGTGACTTCTTCATTGCAAATACCTTTCTTCACCAACATAAACAGCGACTATACACGTAGACCTCACCAGATGAATACACAGGAATCAAATCGACTATACCTGTGGAAAGAGAAGATGGAAAAGCTCAATATCATCAGTCAGAAAAAGGCGAGGTGCTGACTGCGGAACAGACCATCAATTGCTCATAGGCAAGTTCAAGTTGAAACCGAAGAAAATTAGAACAAGTCCACTAGAGCCAAAATACAACCTTGAGTATATTCCACCTGAACTTAGAGACCATCTCAAGAATAGATTTGAGGCGCTGAACACTAATGACCAAAGAACAGATGAGTTGTGGAATGACATCATACATGAAGAAAGCAAGAGGTCATTAAAAAGACAGGAGAGAAAGAAAAGACCTAAATGGATGTCAGAAGAGACTCTGAAACTTGCTCTTGAACATCAAGCAGCTAAAGCAAAAGGAAGAAACGATGAAGTCAAAGCTGAACAGAAGATTTCAAAGTGCAGCTCAAGAAGACAAAATAAAGTATTATAATGACATGTGCAAAGACCTGGAGATAGAAAACCAAAAGGGAAGAACACACTCGGCATTTCTCAAGCTGAAAGAACTGAAGAAAAAATTCAAGCCTCTAGTTGCAATATTGAAGGAGTCTATGGGGAAAATATTAAATGACACAGGAAGCATCAAAAGAAGATGAAAGGAATACACAGAGTCACTATGCCAAAAAGAATTGGTCGATGTTCAACCATTTCAGGAGGTAGGATATGATCAGGAACTGATGGTACTGAAGGAAGAAGTCCAAGCCTCACTGAAGGCCTTGGCGAAAAACAAGGCTCCAGGAATTGACAGAATACCAACTGAGATGTTTCAACAAATGGATGCAGTGCTGGAAGTGCTCACTAGTCTATGCCAAAAAATTTGGAAGATAGCTACCTGGCCAACTGACTGGAAGAGATACATATTTATGCCTATTCCCAAGAAAGGTGATCCAACCCAATGTGGAAATTGTCGAACAATATCCTTAATATCACATACAAGTAAAATTTTGCTGAAGATCATTCAAAAGCAGCTGCGGCAGTACATCAACAGAGAACTGCCAGAAATTCAAGCTGGATTCAGAAGA
>NW_004444009.1:12743552-12768834 GCF_000243295.1 Trichechus manatus latirostris | reverse complement strand
TCGACTTTGTGGATCATAACAAATTATGGATAACATTGCAAAGAATGAGAATTCCAGAACACTTAATTGTGCTCATGAGGAATCTGTACACAAATCAAGAGGCAGTTGTTTGAACAGAACAAGGGGATACTGGGTGGTTTAAAGTCAAGAAAACTGTGTATCAGGGTTGTATTCTTTCACCATACCTATTTAATCTGTATGATGAGCAAATAATCCAAGAAGAAGCTGGACTATAAGAAGAAGAACAGGGCATCAGGATTGGAGGAAGACTCATTAACAACCTGCATTACGCAGATGACACAACCTTGCTTGCTGAAAGTAAAGAAGACTTGAAGCACTTACTGATGAAGATCAAAAACCACAGCCTCCAGTATGGATTACACCTCAACATAAAGAAAACAAAAATCCTCACAACTGGATCACATCATGATAAATGGAGAAAAGATTGAAGTTGTCAAGGATATCATTTTACTTGGATCCACAATCAACACCCATGGAGCAGCAGTCAGGAAATCAAAAGACGCAATCTGCTGCAAAAGACCTCTTTTAAGTGTTGAAAAGCAAAGATATCACCTTGAAGACTAAGGTGTGCTTGACTTGAGCTATGTGTTTTCAATCGCCTCTTATGCATGTGAAAGCTGGACGACGAATAAGGAAGACCGAGGAATTGATGCTTTGAATTGTGGTTTTGGAGAAGAATATTCAATATACCACGGACTGCCAAAAGAACTAAAAAAATCTGTCTTGGAAGAAATTAAATCTAGAAAGAAACTCAACAAAGATACAGAAGATCTAAAGGCCACAATCAACCAACTTGATGTCATAGACAGATATGGAACACTCCACCAAACAGCAGCAAAGTACACATTCTTTTCCAACGCACATGGGACATTCTCCAGAACAGACCACATCTTAGGCCACAAAGCAACCCTCAACAAAATCCAAAACACTGAGATAATACAAAGCATCTTCTCTGATCACATATTTGGGGACACAATTCAATCTGTAACAATTTTATTCACAATACTAATCTTTTTTGTTATATACACTGCTAGCTCTTGGCTTCACTTATCACTAACTCTTCATTGCAAAGAAATTTTAATTTTAATATAATAAAATGTATCCGTATGGACCTGTATGATTTGTGCTTTTTGTATCTTATTTAAAAAATCTTTTCCTACCCTAAAGCCATAATAATATTCTTCTATATTTTCTTCTTAAAATTTTCAAGCTGTCTTTGCGTTTAGGAGTTTAATCCACCTAGAATTAATTTTTGTACATGGTATGAATTAGCAGTGTAATTTTAATTTTCCATGTGGAAAACCAATTGTCTTAGCATCATACTTTGACCAGTCCATCTTTCCTCTGTGGTTTATAATACCACTCGCTTGTCATACGGTTGCTGTTAGTTGCCATTGCTGTTGTTGTTGTGATCTTTACTGCAGCTGATCCCCAGGCCTTTTCTTCTGTGATACTGATGCGTAGGTTCAAACCATCAACCTTTAGGTTAGCAGTTGAGTACAAACGTTTGCACCACTTGGGCACTCCCTTCTGTTCCACTGGTCTGTCTACCTATCTCTTGGTCAACCTCACACTATCTTGATACGTAACAGCACAAGTTCTCCCAACCTTGTCTATTCACGGCCTTTTGTTATACCTTCTGAATTTAGATTCCACTTATCAAGTGCCACTAAAAAGAAAAAGAAAAACAAATCAAAACAAAAAACACTTGGGGATTTTGACTGGAATTGCACTGAACTTACAGAGTTCTTTGTGAAGAACTGACGTCTTTATTGAGTCTTCCATGCACAAAATATAATAACTCTCAACCGCTATTTAGATCTTCTTTCAATATGGTTTTATAATTCTCTCTACAACTGTCTTACGTATCTTTGGTTAGATTTATTTCTATTATAGTTTTTGCTAGAGGTGGAACATTATTTTATTATACTTTCTAATTATTTTTTGCTGCTATATAGGAACAGCTGATTTTTACATTTAATTTTGTTTCTATGGATTTGGCTGAACTCTCTTATTCTAATAGTTTGCAGATTGTCCTGAATTTTCTATGTAGATAATAAAACTGATTGTGAATAACGACCGTTTTTGTTTCTTCCTTTCAAAACTTAACATATTTAATTTTGTCTTATGGTTGCTTGCTAAAACTTCCAGTACTAAGCTTAATAGAATTAGTGATAGTAGGGATTCTTATCTTATTATTGACTTTAAAGGGAATGCTTCTAACGAACATTTAACCACATTGTTTGTTATAAATTTTAAGGAAGTTCCTTCTATAACCAATTTACTAAGGATTTTTATCATGAATTAAATTTTATCAAATTATTTTGCTGCATCTATGAGATGATTTTTTTTCTCCTTTATTATATTAACCCGGTGAATTGCATTAATAAATTTTCTTGTGTTCTAATATTGTGTTCTGGGATAAACACAAACAGATCACAAACATTAATTCTAATATATTGCTGGATTCAATTTTCTATTATTTTATTTAGAATTTTTTCATCTGCATTTATGAAAGAGATTGATCTATAATTTTCCTTTCCCATCTATCCTTATCTGGTTTGGGTATCAAAATTCTTCCAGCCTCATAAAACGAGTTATGCACATGTCTTCTTTTTCTATTCTCTGGAATAGATTCTGCAAAGTTATGATTATCTTTTTTTTAAGCATTTAATAGAACTTGCTTAGGAAACCCTCTGGCCCTGGTGTGTTTTGTTTTTGTGAGTAGGTTTTAAACTACCAAGTCAATTTTTTAAAAATAGCTATAGATTTTCTATTTCTTCTTGAGTCATTTTGGTAAGTTTCGTTTTTCTAGGGAACTGGCCATTTCATGTAAGTTTTAAAGTTTAGTTGCATAAAGTTTATGATGTTCTCTTATTAAAAAAAAAAATCTGTTATTTATGTAATTGTTTCCCCTTTTGATTCCTGCATTGTTAGAATTTTCTTCTTTTATTGACAAATCCAGCCATAGGTCTGTCAGTCTTTTCAAAGCACTACCTGTTTGTTTTCTTGATCATTCCAGTTGTAACCGTATTTCCTATTTTATTAATTTCCGCTCTTTGTTATTTCCTTCCTTCTACTTTCTTTGAGTTTATGCTGTTGTTCCTTTTTCCAGTGTTTGAGCTGGACACATGGCTCGATGAGTTTCTAGGCTTCTTTTCTAAAGAATAATTTTAAAGCTTTTATAAATGTATTTTTCAGGACTGCTTTGGCTGCATCCCACACATTTTGAGATATATTTTATTTCTCTCTATACACATGTATTATCTAATTTTAATTATGATTTATTTATTGATCTGTCAGTTATGATTTATTTCTAAAGTTATTTATAAATGCTTTAAAATTTCCAAAAGTACAGTATTAATAAAGTAATCTTTCGTTATTGATCAGAGAATGTGATCCACATGAGACTGATTTGTTGCTGTCTGGAAGTGGGCAGTTCCAGGCTGAGATGGTGGCATGATATGAGCAGAGACCTGGACCCTTCTATTTTTCTGTTCCACCATCCTAATATATGGCTTCTATCATATATCTTTTTGTATTTCTCACTGTTTCTAGTACAATGTGTTCCATATTGTAGCTGTCCAGTACACCCTACTGCGTGAACATACCATGCTGCATTACGAAGAATTAATAGCCAAAACTCAATAATCACAAGATTTATCATGAATCAGTTCTTCTTTTATTCTCATCAGTTTCTGGATCTCAGTTAGAGTTCAGAACCCCATTTTAGAATTGCCCATCAGAAGCCCAGGCTCTGTCCCATGCCCTAGCTCTGAACCTGAAGGACTGGCTCCAACAATAGGCATCTGGGGGAATATTTGTCAAATTAAAGAATGTATAATTAGAAAAGAATGAATACGCCCCAGCATGCTAATCTTGTAAGCCCTAAACTAGAAACGGATGGTAAATGTCACAAACAGTAACTCAATACTACTACTAAAAAGACTGGAACTAGAACAAGACAGCCTTGCAACCCAAGCAGAAACACCATGGACCACGCAGTCTTGGGGAGAACAATTTAAGGAAAATCAATTTCTAAACAATAATATTCCGGAAGCCTCCCCAACATATATAGTCATGAATCTTCTGGTGGACCTGTCACACTCGAGTTTCCATTATTCACAACGTAAGCAGAATCTACTCCGGACAGCAGCAACTCAACACAGGATACTGCCGACAAAGCAAATCTAGATAGTTAAGCCAAAGGCATATGAATACTGGGGAGTGGCAGGCTGAAGTTTAGAGCAAATGATTTGGGTTGTATTTTGCAAGCTGTGCTTGGCTGTCCCATAACTGCACCCTTCCACCTTGCTTTGGCCGAGTCAACACAGCTTGGGTGTGGTTGCTCATAAATATTCCCAAAGAGCAATGACGATTCTTTTGGATTCCTGAACGCTCCATCCCAGTTGTGGGAGAACTCTGGGGTGTGCGGCCAGGCCTCTCAATGATGTTTTAATCTAAGCACTGTTTCCTTCCCATTGTTGCTTTTGGAATGGCCTTGTTCTGAGCCCTAGCTGTGACAACGGCACCTCTGTGGAATTTTTCCATAGCAGCTCTTAGATTTGGGTCTGCCCCCGCACCCCATCTGCACACCCCCATTTCCGCTCTTCTCTGTTTTGGCTCTGCTTGGCTCTTCTCAGTAAAGTGGCTGAAGAGTAACAAGCCCAAAATACCTAAGTAACAAATGAGTCACCATGCTTCAAGAGCTGAGCTCTGGTGATCAGCGGGTGTGTTGGGGGGTAAATAGCAGAGGAGGTGGCTGCCCAGAGAGGGAGGGAGGGAGGGAGAAAAATAGAAACAAAATGAACAAGTTGGCAGAGGTGGCTGACAGCAGATGAGCGGGCAGAGGGGACGGGGAACTTGGTTGGCTTGCAAAGGTGAGATCAGCACTGTGGCCTGTCACACCCTGGCTGACTCAAGCTAAGACCAGGCCCCTCGGGAACTGCTAACAGTGGGCTGTCTAATAAAACTCAGCTGGACAAGTCACCTGACTGCCCTCTTCTTTTGTTTACAAGTTTGGAGTCCTAGGGCTTGGGATTCTTTGTTTAAGTGGCTGCAGGGCTGCTAATCAGGGACCAGCAATGACATTGCTCCAGCTCCGTTTCCCTTCAGGTTATATACTACATGGCGACAAGATTTTACATTTCTTCTTTGTACTTTTTTGTTGGGATTTTTTAGAATGCTTCACCTTCCCAAAACCTTATCTTGAAATACAATAGGTGGAACAGGGTTGCCACCTCAAGACTCAGGCCCCAGGCAGCACTGGGGGTGGGGGATGAACAAAATGAGCAACTGAGAGGCTGTGGCTGTCCTGAGAGATCCTAAATGCTGCCCCATCAGGGTTAGCTTTGTTGAGAAGTCACTGGGCGTCGTCCTGGTAGCCTGGGAGATGACTCCCACCTTTCATCCTTTTCTAAGTGAAAAAGGAGTGGAGTAGGCTGAGCCTTTGGAACATCTTTCTAATGGCCTGATTTCATGGAGAGCTGCCTGGCCAGCCCACAGTCATTCTGTAAAACTTTAAAACTGTCACGACAAGAGGCCAGAAAGAAAAGCCATGTGTGCAAGAAACAAGGGCTCAGATGCATCCAGGACTGTTAATGTGATATGACCACCAGGCAAATTTTTTGAAAGAGAAAAAAAAAATTATAAAATGTCCCCTGAGATAGGCTGTCTCCAATCAGGAGGATGACAGGATTTTATCACAAGCTGTCTGGTTCTCTTTTAGGTCAAAACCAGGAAGTTCGGGACTAGCTTTAAAACAGAGGAAAACAAAACAAGTTGATTAGAGTTTGTAAGCCTCCAGCCTCGTTCCACTTCACTTGTCTCTGCAGTGGGGGCTGAAGTCAGCCTCTGGGTTTATCTCCCGCAATTCTCCCGCCCCTATCCCTCATAAGTGCAAAACCAGATGCCAGTGACATGGAAAGAGCAAAGCTTGATCTCAAGCGGAAGTGGGAAGATTTACAGCTAACAAGGCTTTGGCAGCTAGAAAGGAGACAATGACAGCCCATGTAAAGAAAGACCAGAGCTCAAGACTTGATAAAGGCAAACTTTCTGATGCCCGTTAAGTTCCTTTAGAAGTGCTGCCTCTGCTCCCTGGACTTCCGCTCAGCTGGGCCAACCGGTGAATAATTGAAAATCCTCTTTGGAAATGTTTTGTGAAAATCATTGCAGGGAAGTCCATATTCTTGGCCTCAGAAGTCTTTGTTTTAAAATGTGTTTTTAAGACTATATAAACAATACATGCTTGTTATAAAATAAAAGTAAAAACAAAAATTAGCCATAGTTCCAACACATTTTATGTGTTGGAATAAAATCCACCACATTTTATTGTATTTCCTTCCAGTCCTTTTATAGGCATACATTTATTCTTTTACAATAGCTATGCTCGTTCTGTACATAGAATTTCGTATGTTACTTTTTGCTAAACATACCTGTTTTTTCCTACTAGTGTACGGAAAATTATGCAAACATGATTATTAATGGTTGCCTAATAATCCATAAGGAGCCCTAGTGGGGCAGTGGTTAAGAGCTATTGCTGCTAACCAAAATGTCAGTAGTTCGAATCCACCAGTCACACCTTGGACACCCTACAGGGCAGTTCTACTCTGTCCTATAGGGTCACTATGAGTCAGAATTGACTTGATGGCAACAGGTTTGGGTTTGTTTTTTTTTTTTTTTGGTAATAATCCATAGGAGTCCCTAGGTGGTGCAAACACTTTCAGCTGCTAACCCAGAGGTGCCTGGACTCGAACTTCCAACATTTTGGTTAGCAGCTGAGTGCGTTAACTGTTTGCACTACCCAGGGACTCCTATAGATTGTTAGGAAGACAGGCCTGGGGATCTACCTCCAAAAAAAAAATCAGACATTGAAAACTCTATGGAGCACTGTTCTACTCTGACATACATAAGGTCACCATGAGTCAGAATTGACTCAATGGCAACTTTTTAAATAATCCACAGAGTTAACTTAATCATGCTCCTATTTCTTTATTCATTTTTGGACATTAAATTTGTTCCCAATTTAAAAAAATATAAGTGTTCACTTAACTAATATATAAAATTTGGCAATTTTTGCATTAGCCCTACTACTTAGCCATGTGGCAAATCCTACCAATATCTGGACCAGTGACCAGAGAGCCGAAGAAGGAACCTGAAGGACAGGCAATCAGAGAGCGTTGTCAGTAGACTCCTCAGGGGAATCCAGTCCCTCTTGAGCTATAAGACTCATGGATTTCTGGCACAGGGGTCTTGAAGGACACAGAAACTGCCTGAGGCAATGCGACCAACAATCTAGCTGTGTATGTCCTGCCAAGTGTGCCTCAGATGTCCCATCTCCAGGCCTATATTTTCAAATGTGCTAGAGAAAAGAGACAGTATTTTCAATGAGTGAAAAGAATAGTAAAATAAAGGGTAGGGACAACAATTAGTGGCAAAGCTGAGGATCTCATTTGAAAACATTTAGAAAGCATCTTACTGTCTCTTATTCTGATTTCTTATTGGAGCATTCTACTTCTTTTGGGCTTCATCAGTTGGGTTGGCTTAAGAATAAGTTTGGATCTGCAGGGTGAGGGCAGCAGCAGCAGATCTGGACAGAGTCAGGTATGGGCATAATTTATCATTTACCAAACAGCCCATGGTTGTATCACTGTCATTAAATATTTGGTGTAAATGTTTTCTTTCAAAGGCAAATCCAGAGTCATATGGAATACAGTCCCTGAGCAGAGTGGAGGAGCATGAGCATTCATAGGGATTATTTCATTTAAGAATCTTAACAATCCAGAGTTAAGTACTCTTTCCCCCATTTTGCATATGCAACAATTAAGCCTTAGAAAAGTAAAATAACTTGACCAAGGGGACACTGCTAATAAATGTTTGAGCCCAGATTAGAGCTCAGAGCTGACTTCAAAGAGTGTGGCCTTTACATCATGCTGCCTCCCTTCTTAAACCTAATGGATAAATATGCTTGTAATAAAAATGAAATAATACTTATTGATTAAAAGCAGGGCTTTCTCTGAGATGGAGAAGTCATTATATCATTCATAGCATTCCCTTGAGAAGGCCTTAAAGACAACCCATGGGAGAGTCTGAATCTGAAGACGGGGAGGGTGGGGGGTGGGGAGTAGGTGCTGGTTAAGTCAATTATAGATGAGGAGCTCTTCCATAAACCAGTTGCCGCCCGAGTAAATACTGATTTATGGCGACTCCAGGGGGTGGTCCTAAAGGCCTATGGACTCTCTGACAACAGGGAGGCCACAGGGTAGCTTCCACTTCCCATTTTCTCTAAGGGTAGTCCTTGAGATCTCTTATGGTTGATGGAAACTATTGCTTCTACTGTACTTTTGAATATCTGTATTATACAATGATTAGATCATAATGTAGGTGTCTGTCTTCTTCATTGCTACATTCCCACTCCTAGTACAGTGCTTGGAGTCCCTGGGTGGTGCAAATGGTTAACGCGCTCGGCTGTTAACTGAAAGGTTAAAGGTTCGAGTCACCCAGAGGTGCCTCGGAAGAAAGGTCTGGCAATCTACCTTTGAAAAACCAGCAATTGAAAACCCTATGGAGTACAGTTCTACTCTGACACACATGGGGTTGCCATGAGTAAGAGTCTACTCAACAGCAGCTGTTAACTGGTAGTACAGTGCTTGGTCCATAGTAGATGCTCAGTGAAGTTTGTGGAATGAATGAATGAAAATAATATCTCACTAAGTCTGAACCAAAGCTGTAGGCTGAAGTTAAGAATGGCTCATAATCACAGGCCCATAAAACAAAATGGGACTAAAGGGGCACAACAGCCCAGGGGCAAGGACTAGAAGGCAGGAGGGGACAGGAAAGCTGATTAACAGGGAACCCAAGGTCAAGAAGGAAGAGTGTTGACATGTCATGGGGTTGTTAACCAATGTCATAAAAACAATATGTGTACTAACTGTTTAATGAGAAACTAGTTTGTTCTGTAAACCTTCATCTAAAGTACAATTAAAAAAAAAAAAAAAGAATGGATCATAATCAACTCCCCAGGTATGGATGTGTTTCTCAGGATGTGTAGTCTGAATTAAAACCGAAAAACCAAACCCATTGCTGTCAAGCTGATTCTGACTGATAGAGACCCCATGTGTTACAGAACAGAACTCTGTAGGGTTTTCCTGGCTATAATCTCTATGATGGAAACTATTGCTTCTACTGTACTGTATTGCTTCACCAGGCCTTTCTTCCAAGGTGCCTGTGGGTTTGAACCACTAACCTTTACGTTAGTAGTCAAGCGCAAATCGTTTGTGTCACCCAGGGAATAGTCTGAACTGAGGTGGCCAAAATCAGGATACGTCAGGGTGTGTGTGCAATTGGTTCCTATGCTTAATATCCAAAATAAACTCTTGGTCATAAGCATGAAGCCATACGAAATGGGAAAAAATGGGAAGGTGAGAGTTTCCTTTTTTCCTCTTCCTTTGTAGCATGGAGTGAGGATAAACTTTCTCTTTCTCTTTTCTCCTCGATTCCTCAATCAAACTGGATTTACGCTAAGCTTAGGAAGAGAATCCCTCCTACAGAGAGTGTTTATAGCATTCTGCTTGTTCCCCAAAGGGAAAATTGGGACTGAAAGTGTGCATTAAGCCCAGTCTTTAAGCAATTAATATTGTGCCCAAGAAATAAAAAGCAAGAACATTACAAGTGGATTTTGTCATAATCCTACATTTCCCAAATGTGTAAACACCAGGAAAGTCCAGGTCCCAGGCAGGAACCCATCTGCTGTATTTCTAGTGTGATACTCCTCTGTTTATATTTGCTCATTTCTCTCACAGAGTGCCAGGACAGAAAAAGTGATATTTTAAAAATTCATCTGCTAGTATTTTTTGCAAACACACTTCTCTCCAAGTGTGGGTTGAGCAATGCGAGTAAAGCAGACACAAATGCCTCCAATGAACCACAGTGTAACTTTAAGAACGGGAGCAATACATGCCTCGAAGACGTAAAGTTGGTGGAGAGGTAGGAGCTGTCCTCTAACCTACTACACTTGGCACAGCACAGGTGCTGGGTCTTGAGTCCCAGATTTTGAGGCTCATTTGAATCTGTCACTCAAACTTAGTGAGCTTCTACTATGTGCTAGTCAGCCAGGGAATTAAAAAAGCTTAAGGTTCCTATTGAGGGATATAACAGTAAACAATTACAAGACAGCATGTTATTGACATAAGGAAAAGGGGAAGAAACATTGCTGGAAACCTCAGTTGCATGTCCAACTCTTTGCTAAGTGCTTTGCAGACATGGTTTCTTTTGATTCTCATAGCTATCCCACAATGTTATTCTCCTTTTTCACACCAAGGCTCACAGCGGCCACATAACTTGCTCAAGACTGTATAACTAATAAGTTACACTTTGTATTCAAACTTGGGCTATTTTGAAAATCCGTACTATTTCCCCTATATAACACCTAAGGTGCTTCTAAGGTTTAAAATCTAATGTCATATGTGTTATGAATTTAAATAGCTAATATTTGTTGAGTGCTTACTATGAGACAGGCAAAAGTGTAAGTTATATAAGTTAACAGATGTAAACTTTGTAACCATCTATGGGGTAGATACTGCTATTACAGTATCCCATATTAAAGATGAGGAAACTGAGTTGACACATACATGAAGTTGCCCAAGGAAACAGCAGAGTCCGGTCTGACTTCAGAGTCCATGCATTTAAGCGCTACCCTATACAGCCTCTTCTTTGAGGAACGCTTTTTAGCACATTCTATTAAGCCTCCCTTTCAACTGCCCCAAGACTACATTGATATAATGAGGACAATATTTAACAAATACAGTATTTCAGTTTCTCCCAAATCCCTCTACTTGCAGCCCCAATCTCAGAGGCTTTGCCTGGCAGCTTAATATCCCAGGGACTGACAGTTACCACGAGCCTGAGAAACAAACTGGGATATTCTGCACTTCTTTAAGGCATTCAAAAACTAAATGCTCTGATTTTAGAGTTTCCCCCGTCAGTTTAAAAAGGACATTCCCCTGCCTATGAGGAACCTGGTGGCACAGTGGTTAAGCACTCAGCTGCTAACTGAAAGGTAAGCAGTTCGAACCCACCCAGCTGCTCCTCTGGAGAAAAGACCTGGCGATCTCCTTCTGTAAAGATTACAGCCTAGGAAACCCTATGGGAAAGCTCTCTTCTGTTCTGCAGGGTTGCTATGAATCAGAATCAACTTGACAGCCCCTAACAACAACAACAACATGACCGAGCCTAGTAGGCTTCCCCTTGTCCTCTCCTGGCTTCCTCTCTCCAGGTTTCTGTCTGAAGCAGAACATCAAGGGCAGGCGAGTCCTTTCCCAATTCCCCTTGAAGACCCTTGTTAGGAGACCACTGCGTAGGTAGCCCCATATCATCATGTTTAAGAGAGCACAGCAGTGGGGTAAGGGAGTGAGGGGAGTGAGAGGGTGCCATTTAGAAAGAATTAGGGGAAGAAGGAGGTCAGTGGTGGCTCAGTGGTAGAATTCTTGCCTTTCTTGTGGAAGACCTGGGTTCAATTCCCAGCCAATGCACCTCATGCTCAGCCACTAGCTCTCTGTCAGTGGAGGCTTACATGTTGCTATGATGCTAAACAGGTTTCAGTGGAGCTTCCAGACTAAGGCAGACTAGGAAGAAAGGCCTGGTGATCTCCTTCCAAAAATCAGCCAATGAACACCTGTGGATCATAACAGTCTGATTTGTTACTCATCACGGGGATGGCGCAGGACTGGGCAGTGTTTTGTTCAGTTGTGAATGAGGTTACCATGAGTCAGGGGCCAACTCGATGCTGGCTAACATCAATAGCAAGAGGGAAAAGGGAGGAATCTGAAAGACTGAACTTTAACCTAGAGACACTGAGCTAAGCCTAAAGAAACTATTTAAATAGTTGAATCAGACCAAGTTTTAAAAAAAAATCTGTTGAACTAAAATTAGCTTTCCCCACTTTGCCACCCACAGCAGGTGAGGGCTCACAGGGATATCAGAGTAATTTAGAGAAAAAAAGAACTATGTTTGCTCTGTACATCTGAGGGGAGTGAGTAATTTTGCAATCCTGGTTTATGCATGAAAGGGTAGGCAGATGTGAGTTTCACCAGTCAAAATCAGAAGCTGAGGCTGCTGCAGTCTCGCTCACTCCCCTCTCCATAATGGCAGAGGATGGGGTCCCCAAGACCTTTCTTTGAGGACCTGGTCTCTCCCCAGTGAGGTCCACATATTTATACATAGATGATAACCTGGACAACAGTGCTGTGCATGGGCAAGCTGCTGCTTCTTTTTGGTGAGCCCTCTGATGACAGTGGGATTTTCTGTGTCCAAGGAGTGGAATTCCAGTCACTCTCTAATGCCTGTGGTGTCCAGGACAATGCCACACCAGAGGGAGGTGATCCACTGCTGAGAAAGAAGATCCTAGTCTACCATCACCTTCAGTCCCACCACAAGAAGAAGATGCCGCAGACCAGCTGAGGGGAAGGAAAGGAGGAACACTGAGTAAACTTCTCTAGCAAACAATCATGTATTGAGGTAAAAGACAAACGGTGACTGAGAAAAGAAGACTCTCCTTCTCAAAGTACAGAAACAACCTCCACGTCTAGAAACGACCCTTCATTTCTATGTGCAATCTTCCTTGATGACAGGCAGCAGAAAGTGTAGTTTATAGGTACTCAGATTTGGATGTTCAAATCCCAGTTTTGCCACTTCCTAGCTGTGTTACCTTAGGCCAGCTACTTAAGCTTCTGTGCCTCTGTACCTTCATCTGTAAAATGCAGAAAATAATTTTGTCTTCTTTATAGGATTGTTGGAGGATTAAATAACACACATAAAGCCTAAAGAGCAGTGCCTGGCACATATTAAGCACTCAATAAACTTGGCTGTTACTATTTTTATGACAAGAGTAAGAGTATTATGATCCGGGAGGTCCTTCTAGCTTAAAGCAACCCTAGATTTATCGACAAGTGATTAAGGGTAATCTCTAATTGAATTTTTCAACAAACAAATTGTAGAGTATCTGCCTCTACAGATCGATTACCCTTTTGCAAGGACCTGTACCTCACGCCCTGAGAAGAAGTGTGTTCATTCAATGTATTAGATCCTCCAGCCAAACAAGGTTTTGAAACAACTGATTTGGCATCCTGACTCTTCCTGTTGTTAAGGACGTTCTGATAACCAAGGCCAAGTTCAGATCAACTCAGTGTTCATTCAAAATGAGCACGTTAACATGATAAAATGAGCGAATGTGGACTTTGGAGTCAGGAAGCCCTGGGTATTAAATCTTGGCTTCATGATATACTGTGAGAGCGTAAGAGAGTTAGCTGTCTTTAAAAATGGGGATAATAATACCTACATCACAGGTAGTATTGGTGAGGATTAAATTAAATTAAATTATTTATATAAAGTGATTGCCACTGAGTCGACACTCAATAAAAGTCAGTTCTCTTATCCCCTTTTCTGCTGAGGCAGCTTGTCTGAGTTGGACTACTCTGTGGAAAGGGAGCATTCATCAAATGGTCTGTTAGCTCATTTTTCTCCCACTTTCCTCAGGCAAGAGATCACAAAGAAGATGGGAGAAAACAAGCCCCATTGGTCTAACCTTTTCTATCTAGTAGAAATTGTCCATCTTTCTCTTTAGCACTTTAAAAAATTATCAAAACCCAGATGATACTGGATTATTTAACTACTACTCCATCTCAATCAACCTAGGAATGAGAGTCCTGCTTAATCTCTATTGAAGGTGGAAACAAATAAGGCCTCAAGAAAACCTACCCCTGATATGGCCCCTTTCCAAGGTCCAAGGGGTGTATGCAACACCCAAAGAGGCAGGGCAAGGGAGGCATGTGGTCAGGCTGGACCACAATGCTGTGATACTTGATTATCAACAGAGGATGCAGTGTAAGTCCTGCCAGCTCCTTTTTATAGTTATGAGGACAAAGCTGAATCTTCAATCCAATCATTTCCAGTTAATATTAATTCATAATTACAGAGCCTCCTCCTTCTCCTCGTAGATTCCATTCAAGCCCCCAACCATCAAACTCACTCACCTCACTTCCCCACCCACCCCATTCTCTTCAGCTGTCAGAGAGCTCTCCTGAAATGAACCAGAGGCCAAGAACCTGAGGACTCTCGGATGGGAGTCTGAGTTGCTGACACACTCAAGTGCTGACATCGGAAAGTACCACTGCTGAATCAAAAAGCCACTTCTCAGAGATGACAGGAGTGCTCAAGGTTTGGTTCCTGGAATGCCCCTTAACTGGTCCAGAACCTTGAAGCCAATGTCATGCCTCCTTCCTTCCACGTCTCAGTTTCCCAGCATGTGGGAAGGGTAATGACAACAAAGGAGAAATTGCTACGTACTGCCCAACCCGTCATCACTATAAATGTGAATGACTTGACCAACTTCAGCATGCTGTGGGAATTAATTACTATTTACCAAGTACTCTGAGATGAAAGGCGCCAAAATTAGGCAGAGCTGAGGCAGACAGTTGTATGTTAACTGGGGTGCAATGTAGATTCAACAGAATGTTCCTTTAGATTGTAAATTGAACTTTCATTTTTGTCAAGGTGAAAAATATTATGTAACAATTATTTTACTTTACTCCTTTATAAAATAATTCTC
Organism: Trichechus manatus latirostris; assembly: GCF_000243295.1. Taxonomy (NCBI): domain Eukaryota; kingdom Metazoa; phylum Chordata; class Mammalia; order Sirenia; family Trichechidae; genus Trichechus; species Trichechus manatus. The sequence goes on along the minus strand of NW_004444009.1, from coordinate 12,754,211 downwards.
TCCTCTCCCCTTCCAAGTTTGAGGCATGGATAGGTGTTAGAATACAAACCCCACTCCTCCCAATCAAAATGCTCAGGACTGACATTAAAAAAAAAATAGTGATCATGTTTTAGATTCTTTTTCATACCATGCAACAAATCTAGTGGTTTTTTTTTCCTTTTTTTCTATTTTTAACAAAATAAATAAATTTTGCAGAATCAAGACTGTATGAGATCCTGGTCAAGTTAACCCTGAAAAGCGTCTTTGCCTCCAGCTACTTTTCAGATGAGCTTCATTTCTGACTCATTCTAGAAATGAGATGTTCATTTGCTTCTGGGCCACTTACTCTTTGCCCCTTTGCTCAAGCTGTAAGAGCACAAAAGGAAAAGTTTGCAATGATCATTTGCAATCTGCTGTCCCAAACCTCTGATGTAGGAGATGCAAAGCAGCCTAGAGTCTGCCTTGGCTTCTCTCTGATGAGCAGAGCAGCGTGAACAGGAGGAAGTGGGTAAGCGGGAAGAGGCCCTGTGGCTGTGGTGGTGCCTTTACCAGCAAAGTCAGCACCTACAGACTGATGAAGGCAGCAGATGAGCATGTGACGAGCATGCCATATTGCCGTTGCCCTATCTGTCCACATCAGGAGGGCCGACGGGCCACGCTGTGCACACTGTGTGCACTCCTGCACGCTGTCAGGGACACAAGGTATCCTTTGAAGTCAGGTGACTAAAGCCCCTGCCCTGTTCTCACCTTCTCAATATTCCCCCTCACTGCCGTGCTTCAATCCAAATTCTCCTCCCTAGTACATTCTGGTTTTACTAGAAATTAATTCCCAGTAGCAATTCATCAAGAAAATACAACAATTATAAATACATATGCACCTAACATCAAAGCCCCCAAATATATAATTCCCAGTAGCCAGAATGGCCACAGTTCAGCTCCTACCCTTAAAAACAAAAACAAAAAAATTATTTTCATTACTGAAATAATGAAATATAACCGAGATCCCACCTCTCACATATTTTGATTTATTTACTTTTTTAAAATTTGTTTACAATGCGACTGTTCCTACCTACTTCCCACCTTGCATTTTCATTTGCTACCTTTGTATGCTTTTCCTTGTTCTTCCTTTTGGGCCTACCCATTGACAACCACCCCACAAAATGGATGGAGAATCCTTTTTCTTCTTATACATTTATTCTCAAAACTATTATCTAGTGAAGACAGTCATGGGCCCTCCATCAAAGTGGTCAGCAATGTGCTCTGAAGCACCTGTGGCCAGAAGCTCACGTGAGCAGCAATAACTCTCCATCGGACCTCAGACAGAAGATTGACACAGTTTCTTGCCTGACAACAATCAGCGACCACAGGACTAAAGTGATTTCCAAGACTCGAGATTTGCCTGAGCAGTCCTAACAGCTAACGGAGGAAGAGGAGGCCCAAAGCCAGCCTATCCTGTGAAGTGTTTGGCACAGTTGGTACATTGAGATGCTGACTGTCACATTTTTGTGATTTGCCAATCATTTTGGCAGGATTAAAATCCCCAAGGGCCAATTTACCCCAGCGACTGCCACTTGCCAATGAAAAAACAAACAAGCTTACGTATGTCTATTGGGAAGAAAATCAAAACTTTTGCACAAGACAGGGACAATGTCTTTGGGCCTCTGGGACCTAATGGTCACAAAAAAATTCACTGAGGTCATTTGATTCCTCTGAGGGGTTAATCATATATAATTTTCCAATCATTACAGTCTTGGTACTACACTTGGAATCTCTGTCTTAGCATACAACCAGGTGATTATGGGCAGACTGAATTCTCCATTTTTATAAAACATGGTATGGAGAAGGGAAGGAGCAGCTTTATTGATTTGCTCATTGATGATTTGTTGATGTTTCTCTACCAATTGGGACTTGTTGGGGGAAGGAAGAAGAGAGGATCCAAAGTGGTCACCAAGATGGCCAGAAACCCAAACGCTGTTATAAGCCAAACTCTTGGCGTAAGAGAAAAGGAAATTGGGCAATAAGTACTGGACTGTGCGTTTCCGAGGTCATGTCAGCAGTCTCCTAGGCCACAGCTTTTGCTGCTTAGAATGCAATTTATTCAGGCAGTGCAGCTGGGGGCAGCAGGGCTTCTGATGCAAAAGCGTCGACTGGTGAAAGAAAATCAAAATAAACCCCATTAAGTTCTCATTATCACAAAAATTAGAAACCCTAATGAGAGACTTCCAGAGTGAGCCGAGCAGCGGGAGGGCATCTCTGATGGACGCTGTCCTCTGTGAGGATGTCACTGTCGTCACCATGGGCAAGATGAGTGCCTGTGTGCCTCAGAGCAGTTTCCCTGGAAGCAGCCAAGACTTATAGGGCACCCCAGGACCAGGCAGCCATGATGAAGACACAAAGAAGCAGCCCAGAAGCTAGGCTGGCACCCTAAGGGGACTCTTGGCCTGGGGGTGAATTTCTTTAACTCTGTATTTTGTTCATTTTGCCTCAGAAACTCCCTCTGAATAGATTTAACTTTGACCATCCCAGATTCTTTTAAGTGTGGTGCTGCCTACAGGCAGGCAATAGGTAAAGAGCCCTCTAAGGACTCTTTCAGGTCCCTGGATGGTGCAAATGGTTTGTGCTCGACTATTAATGAACTGTTGGTGGTTTGAACCTACCCTGCAGCACCACAGAAGAAAGGCCTGGTGATCTGCTTCCATAAAGATTGTTGTTATTGTAAGGTGCTGAGTCAACTTCAACTCTTAGCAGCCCCATGTGACCGAGTAGAACTGCCCCATAGGGTTTTCTAGGCTGTAATCTTTACAGCAGCAGATTGTCAGGTCTTTCTCCAGTAGAGCACTGGCTGGGTTCGAACCGCCAACCTTTCGGTTAGCAGCCAAGCGCTTAACCTTTACAATCAAAAAAACCCTATGGAGCAGTTCTATTCTATCATACACGGGTGGCCATGAGTAGAAATGGACTGCAACAGGATTGGATTGGTTTGTTTTTGTTTGGTTTGGTTTGGTTTGGTTTGGTTAAGCACTTCTCCACCTCAGTGGTTCTCAAACTGGATTCTCGTTGTATTTCAGGCTGAGGAACCTTTTAAGGGAAGAAGGTAGCTGGGGAATGCTTATTTCCCTGGCAATGTGCAACTGTGGAAACATGCTTCTCCTAGACCTGGCAAATGGTTTCCAGTGTTTTCTCTCCAAATACTACATCGCTGCATCACATCTTGGCACTGCACGGCCAGTAGTACTGCATCATCTCCTGGTGCTGAGCCAAGAGCGTGCCCAGCAGCACTTAGCACCATACAGGGAGTCTGCAGGGCCCTCCAAGATCCCTCCACACAGCACTCCTACTGGAGAGGGGATTCACCAGGCGGCAAGTCATAGTTTTGTTATTATTACCCTGATGTGTAATAAATCTGTGTGGTGCACTAAATTAAAGCAAGGCTACATTCTCACTTCACACGCTGCCAATAGTTTTATTGTAACAGCTTGAATATGTGAGTTTTCCTTTTTAGGTAGAGCAGAGGAAGCTGTGAAATTTGAAAAGGAGAACAAAAGGATATTTCAGTGTAGTTTGCAAAACAGGTATTGTACATGAGCTGGCTCATCAGGACATCCAACGCCCAACATTTTTGTGCTCAATGATATTAGGGAACTGTAAAGCCTTACAATGCCCACAAGAATTCATTTAAATTCATTTTCATATCAATGTATCACTGCTGTGTTCTGCTCAGCTCACCTCTCGGACTAGGCTTATAGCATTCTCTTTTAGTGATAAACCTGGGCTGGCTGTGAGATCACAAATTGGTTCTGGAACTCATTAAAGTCAGCAAATGAGCTTTAGTGAGATACTCGTAGAGGCTGAAATGCAAGTGATAATCTGTCCGTTCTGGCAATTACAGCTCAGCGGGTAAGGGGGGGTAAGAAACCCTACAACTCCCAGCGGGAGGATTATGATCCGTTTCAGATGTCTGTGTTGATAGACGCACATGCCCTGGCTTTTCTTCCTTCACACCATGCATCTCTATTCTGTAGGAGGCAAGGGAAGGGCTTGAGAAATGCTTCACCTTGACCCTTTGCCAAGTTCAAAGCCCACGTGAGGCCTTCAGTCATGTCCCTTGCATACCTGACACTTTTTTTTTTTTTTGGTCAAGAGCCCTGTTTGGTAGCAAATTCTATTCCAAGGCTTTGTTTCAGAATTCAGCTTATACTTTTTTTACTCAGATGTTAGTCATTCAAGATTTCTAACTCTCTGGTTACAGAGCCTTTCTTCTATCTTTTGATTCTGTCTCCACTTAGGCTCCTATGTTAAAACCAGTTGCCGTGGAGTAGATTCTGACTCATGGCGACCTCATGGGTGTCAGAGTAGAACTGTGCTCCATAGGGTTTTCAGTGGATGATTTTTCAGAAGTAAATCACCAGGCCTTTCTTCAGAGCTGCCTCTGGGTGGACTCGAACTGCCAACCTTTCAGTTAGCAGCTAGGCTTGTTAAATGTTTGCACCACCCAGGGACTTCAGGCTATAATGTTACTTTCCCCTAAACTAGACTCACTGGGTGCTGGTGCTCTGCTTATACATCATTGTGTCCCCTGAACACTGATTAAGCTATTAAGCATACAGCTGATGCTCAATATATAATTGTTGATTAATTGACTTTCAAAATAGTCTTCCACCTCATTCTTCAACCACCAGCTCCACTCTACTAGTTCACCATCATCTCTTTATGGTCCCGCAAAACTATGCATTCTACTGTGTATTCCTCATCAGCTTCCAGCCAAAAATGACTCTGTTGGTAAGCCCCTTGGCAAAACCTAATGCTCATCCTCTTGCTCTTCCTTAGAAAATACCACACTCCTGTGCTTGACTCTCATTTATCAGCAACAAATGCTAAGATAGGAAATTTCATTCTCTGAGTTTGAGTATTCTAATGAATTCTATTTTTCTCTATTATTTTTTTCCCTAAGCATTCTACCTCTGGTTAATCTGTAACAAGCCTAATCAGTAGACACTCTGGAAAAGCGGAGGTCATAATTCCTGAATCTGGTTTGAATTTGAGAATTGTTCCTTCAACTCAAAATTAATATTGTCAATTTACTGGAAGTGTGTTTTCTACTTTCTGGCCTCAAACTGATATTTTTTACACATGAAGTTTGGTAGCTGACTTAACTAGTTATTAAAATTAAAAGAAAACTTCCATTACCTTTTCTGGACTTCCCCTCATATCCCCTACCCCGCTACGCACGCACACACAGATACACACACACACACACACACACACACACACACACACACACACACACACACACACACAAGTCACTGAAAATGGGGAAGATGGAGTCCTTGCTTGGATTCTCCTTAAAAAACCAAAAACCCACAGTCATCGAGTTGATTCTGACTCTTAGCGACCCTACAGGACGGAGCAGAACTTCCCCATAGGGTTTCCAAGGCTGTAAATCTTTATGGAAGCAGACTGCCACATCTTTCTCCAGAGGAGTGGCTGGTGCATTTGAACTACTGACTTTTTGATTAGCAGCCAAACGCTTTAACCACTACACTACCAGGGCTCCTCTGGATTCTCCTTAGGTCGTATTATTGTTTGAGAGTTATTGGTTCTCATCCAGAAGCAGACACAGACAAAGTAAGGAGTTACTGTTTTAGCCTAGCCATATAAAGTAGCACAAACTCCAGGCTTTAATCTATCTTTAAGGCTGCTCTGGTATATGGGCTTCCTTAAAATGAATAAACAGATTCATATTAGCCAACTTTTGCCACCAAAAGAAAAAACTTTTGCCCCCAAAAAGAGAAAAACAGAACTATTAGAACATTCAAACTCAGAGTGCTCTACATACTGAGTGCTTACTTTGTATCTAACCCCCACAAAAAAATCAACATTGCCCTGGAGTCAATTCCGACTCATAGCCACCCTAGGACAAAGCAGCACTACCCCATAGGGTTTCCAGGGAGTGGCTGGTGAATTCAAACTGCTGACCTTTCGGTTAGTAGCTGTAGTTCTTAACCAGTACGCCACCAGGGCTCCACTTTGTATCTAGTACCATATTATTCCTTCATTATCTTAACTTAATTCTTGCCCTTTAAGGCAGGAATTGATATTCCCATTTTACAAATGAGGAAGCAAATGTTCAGAAGTATTAGGCGACTTATGCTGAGTGGTAGAACCAGGTCTTTGGATTCCAGGTTCGCTGCCCTTTCCATTATACCATATTTCCTCTTTGTGCTAATACGTGGTATACCTGTTACTACTGAGTGGATTCCGACTCATAGTGACCCTGTAGGACAGAGTAGAACTGCCCCATAGGGTTTCCAAGGAGCAGCTGGTAGATTCGAACTACAGACCTTTTGGTTAACAGCTGAGCTCTTAACTACTATGCCACCGGGGCTCCCTTTGTGCTAATAGAATCCTGAATTTTAGCTTTGTGCTAATAGCATCCTATATGCAATAACTGAAACTCTCTATACAAGTCAAATGCTCTTAAATAGCCTAGAGAGTAAAGAAATCCCATGACAACAAATACCATCCTAACAAAACCCCTTGCTAGGTTCCAGGTGATAATCTATTCATTTAAAACAAAATTCGATATAATGAGATATCCTCATGCCAGCAGGAAGAGAGCTAATATTTGTGAGTGCCTCCCACGTGCCAGGCACAGTACAAAGTACTTTACTTAGGTGATCTCATTTAATCCTCACAAGAATCCCTAGGATATAAATATTAACTCCACTTTATAGATGAAGAGACTGAGTCTCAGAGAAATTAAGCGATTTGCCGAGAGCTACCAGCTACTATATCAGTCAGAATTGGTCAAATTATGCTGAAGTAATGAATAACTCTGAAAGTCTCTGTAGCTTAAAACAGCAAAGGCTTATTTCTTGCTCAAGCCACATGTCCATTCAGGGTCATCTGGAAGCTCTGTTCCATGCGGACCCTAACCCAGGCCCCTGATAATGGTGTAGCTCCATCTCACCGGTTGCCAGTCACACAGCAGAGAGAAAGAGTGAAGTGAACCATGCACTGGCTCACAAATCTTCCACACAGAAGTAATACGTGCCATTTTCCTTACATTTCATTGGCCAAAGCAAGTCACATGGCCACATCTACCTTCAAGGGTGTGGGAAGTGCAACTTTCTCTAGGGTGAAGAACAGGAAACACTTGGTAAACAGCACTCATGACTGCCCACTGCTAGTAATGGATAGAACTGGAATTCAAATCGTGAAGTAGTACATGCCTGCTGCCTCCTAGGCACATTTCATTTAACCTGAAGAAAGCATCTCTGTCTACAAAGAGGGGAATTAGTATTGGATGGTTAACCAGATAGTTCAGCTGGTTTCCATAGTAAAGTTAATTAGACAATCTAATAAATATCTTGTTTTTGGTATAAAAATGGAGAGGCATACAAAGAACCTGGAAGTCTAGAAATGTACTCATGACCCAGTATAACCAATGCTCGGTTGTTACAGTATAGATAATGCTTCTCTTTTTCTAGTGCTAAGAATAAAGACACAAATAACCTCAGAGTGGCAGAATGAGAACCTCCTACTGCCTAGACAAGCAGACTTTTCTATTAAAGAACGTTGTGGCTAAGGCATCAGCAAAGTGTTAACGAAACTGGATAGAACAAGAAATGGCCCTAATCATTCTAGAGCTGGCATTGGCTCCTGAGTTTCATCAGGTAAACACTCAAGGAATACTTTGTGAAAGTCTACCCAAATTTCTCACTGGAAATTTGGAGTTTGGGACATCTTCAAACTTAGGGCCAACTACTAAGCATCGGAATACCTGGGTAGCACAAATGGTTAAGTGCTGGACTACTAGCCAAAAGGTTGGTGGTTCAGACCTACCCAGAGATGCCTCGGAAGACAGGCCGAGCGGTCTGCTTTCAAAAGGTCACAGCCTTGAAAACCCTATGGAGCAGTTCTACTTTGCACACGTGGGGTTGCCATGAGTCAGAATCAATTCAAGGGCAACTAACAACAACATTATTAGGCGTCAAGGAAAGGAATAGGAAGCCTGATGAGACTCTAAGATGCTGGCTGTGTGTTCCCTTATGCCATAGGGGTTGGGTCTAAAAGTTGTGTTAGTTCAATTTGTTGTAAACCAAACTCAAAGTACTACAGAAATAGGTAAAAAAGAAAATTTCTACCTAGCTAAAAATAATCTCCAACTAGCTTTTTTTTTAAAAAAAGGCACTTGGAATCATAATGCCAGTTTTTAAAAGATGATATGGTTAGTAAATAATTATCTTTCCTCTATAGGGTTGCTATGAGTTGGAATTGATTCCATGGCAATGGGTTTGGTTGGTTTGGGCTATAAAAGTAGCTAATATTTTTTGAGCACTTATTACGTCTCATTTACCGTATGTATTATTTAATCTTCAAACAACCCTGTGAGGTAAATGCTAATCGTTTTGTTGTTGTTACCTACCATCAAGTCAATCCCCAACTCATGGTGACCCCATGTGTTACAGAGGAGAACTGCTCCATAGGGTTTTCTTGGCTTTATAGGCAGTCCCCATATTATGAACGAGTTCCGTTCCTAAATCTGTCTTTAAGTCGAATTTGTACATAAATTGGAACAGTTAGGTACGGTTTGTATCTAACATCAGATAGTCAAATGTTTGTCTTAATATATAGTATATAGTGTACCTTTCTATGCATAAAAAAAGTTCAACACTTCCAGATACACTAACACATCTTTCACATAATAATACAGTAACAATAATAATAATGTTTTGATGGCGTGTCAAAAAGTAGCACCCATTTGTTATTATGAACCACTGTATGTACCTTGAATTTTTAATATAATATGCTTTATGGGGGTTGGTTTGGAACTACAGTTGTACAGCTGTACATAAATCGGACATTCATAACCCGGGGAATGCCTGTAATCTCTACAGAAGTAGATCACCAGGCCTTTTCTTCTCCAGAGCTGCTGGGTGGGTTTGAACTGCCAACCTTTTGGTTAGCAGCCGATGGCAAACTACTTGGATCACCCAGGCTATTCGTTTTACAGATAGGGAAATGGAAGCTCAGAGAGGTTAAGTAATTTGCCCAAGGTTACACAGCTGGTAAGTGGCAAGACCAGAATTCGATTTCACACCATGTGATTCCAGAGCCTGCATGTATAACCACACTTAGAGTTGCCAGATAAAATAAAGGATGTCCAGTTAAACTTGAATTTCAGATAAACAAGTCCCAAACATAGCGTGTAACATATCTATACTGAAAATTTACTTGTTGTTTATTTGAAATTCAAATTTAAATGGGCATACTGTATTTTTATTTGTTAAATCCGGCAACCAAAAACCATGCTATTCTGTCTTCTATAAATTCAGATATCCATATATGCTTAATTTGTGATTTACATATGCAAGAATTTTGTTGCAGGATAATGATGTTAATTCACATCCCCAAAGCTAGGGTAAATCTTGCTGGGTTTGGTCTGGTGACAGTCTTCGACCTGATAAGAAAAGACTTCACTTATTTTGGCATATTCTGGCCTCCTGCCCACACTGGGCTCTCTCTCCGGTGGCCAGCTGTGTCCTACCTGGTGCTCATTCTTGTCCAACTTCCTTGCTGCAGGATACTTGCCTCATCCTAAGAGTTGCAGAGCTACATGGTTGAGTGCTGTTTCCTTCCAGATGACAATGTTCACAGAAGGAAATGGAAGAGAATGAGCTGGTTAAAGCTTAGTAGACAGGGACCTTGAATATAAAATCTGTTGTATAAAACATATAATCTGGCAAAATATATACCACTAAACAAATAACTCTTGATTATCTGTGTGTGTACTCTCCACTCTAATGTAGCTCTCCTGCAATGTACAACACGCACCTACCTGACTGCCTGCTTTCAGTGCCCAGGTAACCTGAGCTGAAGAAATGGAAACTGTTTTTAATGGCCACCTAGAAGGAAAATGCATTGTCCCCCAGGCCACACGATGCATTAAAAACCAGAAATAAAGGACTTTAGAATTAGCTGATCATTACTATCTTTTAATAATGTGTATAACTGAAAAGTGACTCTATGTTTTTTCTTTTTTTAATTTATTTAATTTTTCCCTATCTTTATCATTTTATAAATGAAAGTACATTTTAACCCCAAAGAAGTAGCAAAGACATAACATCAAAATACAGTCACAGCGCCACGTAACGTCCATTCGGGCAACGTCCGACCACATAAAAGTCCACGGTCACATAAATTCAGAAATCCCAACTAAAGAACAGGACATAGTGGACATAACGGGAAGTAGCAACAGCTTCCTACATGCGACACGTGTATCTCATATCTCTGTATCCAAAGTGATTGCACTGCCAGGTGCCTGCTTGTTATTACGAACCATTGTACGTACCTTGAATTTTTTTTTTTTTGTACTTTAGATGAAGGTTTACAGAACAAATAGTTTCTTATTAAACAGTTAGTACACATTGTTTTATGACATTGGTTAACACCCCCGCGACATGTCAACATTCTCCATTCTCAACCTTGAGTTCCCCATTACCAGCTTTCCTATCCCCTCCTGCCTTCTAGTCTTTTTCCCTGGACTGTTGTGACCCATTAGTCTCGCTTTGTTTTATGGGGCTGTCTAATCTTTGGCTGAAGGGTGAACCTCAGGAGTGACTTCATTACTGAGCTAAAAGGGTGTCTGGGGGCCATACTCTCGGGGTTTCTCCAGTC